>NC_064303.1:88202825-88370331 GCF_023373825.1 Bactrocera dorsalis
ATTTACTGAAGTATATTAATGTCGTCGTATATCTCGTATAACTCATCGTTCCATCGACTTCAGTATTCACCATTGCCAATAAGCAAAGTACCATAAATCTCCCCATAATCTTAATCTCGAAAACTCGTAACGCCGACTCTTCAGTTATTGTCATCTTCCATGCCTCTGCACCTTTTGTGACGGGGATGGTGACTTGTAGAATTTAGTCTTTGTTCGTCGAGAAAGGACTTTACTTTTCAATTGCTGACTCAGTCCGAAGTAGTATCCTTAACACGTTTGCAGTGGTCGTCGTCTAAATGGGAGTCTCTCATCCGAGGCTGTTGTATCTTTACAATTAGTGCTGGAGAGGGATGATTGACCTTCACACTTTGTCTCGCCATCAAAGGAACGTTTTTCGGCTACCCAGAAGATAATTGGAATCGTTTCTGGCCACTCCCACGTAAATAATGCTCAGAACACTTTCCTCACTTGCGTGCACTTCTATACATGGCTCTTTCCTTAGCGCAAATATATTGTCAAATATACTAGACCTCTATACAAGGACTGGATTTTGATCGACGGTTTGTCTGGCAGCTATATGCTTTAGAACTTGTATTTTATTGTTCAGTTCATATGGAAGCTTTATGCAATAGTGGTTCGATATCGGCAGTTCCAACAAAGACCAAATTCTTCGAGAGAAAAGAACGTGTTCAAAATTTCAGATCGATATCTCAAAACCTAAAGGAATATTTTACGTATGTATATACAAACAGACGGACATGGTTAAATCGACTCAACTCATCACGCTGATCATTTATATACGAATATACATATATTTTATAAACTCGCCGACGTTTCCTTCTGGGTGTTACAAACTTCGTATCAAACTTAATATACACTGTTCAGGGTATAATAAAAATTAAGCAAATAAGCGAATACAATAAAATGACAGAAAATAAAATATTACAAAATTTTTATAATTAAACTTTACCACCAAAAATATGTATTTATCTTTGTTCGTCTTTCTCTTCAAAAAAGCAAATGTCGCTTTATTTGTTTCATACCTTTTGGCTACGACTGCTGTCTGTAGTCGTCGCAGTCAAGACAATAACGGTCTATAAATTAAAAAAAAGTTGTGCTCATATCAACAGCTTCAGCAGGCACATGCCATTTGTACAACAATACAAACAACTGTATGTGTAATTGCAGATAAGAACACACGAAGTATAAATGTTCCTGGCCAACGACAAAGCGAAAGTGGCAGCCAAAAGTAACTGACTGCCTGCCTCTAAGCTAGAGTTGGGAAACCAAAGGCGCAGAGCGCCAACCAACCAAACATAATAAACTTGTTGTAGTGGCATATAAATCGTGAAATATTTTTGCAACAGTTACAAGAACATGAGTGATAAAAATTACAGGATGAGACGAGCTTCGGAGAAGTCGAACCAGTTTGGCGGCTAACTAGCGAGCTTAAGTGTGGGGAACGTAACTATTTACGAGTGTTTATTGAAATGGCTCGAGCGAAGCAGAAATGCGTTGCGCTTACGCATGAACACGCAACGCACTTAGGCGACTCGAGGAGTTGAAATTGCTGCAGCGCCAAAAACACTTTGTCACTCAGGGAGTCTGTCAAAACTGTCGCCACTGTCAGCGGCATGGCCATAAACCTGACAGTGTGTACGAGCACCACCACTGTCGGCAACAACAAAACGAGCAAGAACAATATCAAATGAATAACAACAATAACTGCGTTGCCAATGTCATTGCTGAGCAGCGCTAGGCAGACGACAGCACAAAAAGACAGACACGAGCGGCAGACAGGCAGAGCGCAGCACGTGATGACGTAATAGTTTCTTTCTAGTTTGTTTTTTCTTTGCAACGAGCAATCAGTTTGCTGCAAAAAAGCTATTTAAAATGTAGTAGCTGCCACCGAAAGAGGCAAAGACAAGCAACTGAAAGTCTTGGTTGGCGTTTGCAACATTTAAATTCTTGCTACGCTCAGTCGTGTTGCAAGGTTGCAAGGTCTACATCACGACGATCTTTGTTGTTATGTTGCTTGTGGTAGTTAGATAACAATCGCAGACACTTTGGCACCAACAAGGCAGCAGACTTGCGAGTTCACATGCATATTCTTATATCTATTTTGTAGCCTACACTCAGAGCAATTGGTTAGGAAATATGTAGTTCACAACTAGTATGAAACACAGACCTCACTAGTCAAGACGTAATTACTACGTTCATACTACGGTTCTTCCGAATCCTCTCTCACTGCGCAGTAGAGCTGACACTTTGAGGCAACTTCTCCGCGCATATATGTACCTCTAAGGGGAATATGGAGTCGCTAAAGAGGAGGCGCATTTAGCGATTTTAAAGATGGATCGCAGCTCAAGGCGAAGGTAGGAGAAGAGGTCTCTTGTCGGGAGCTCTCAATTAACTCATTTGTTCTTCAGACTACCAAATTCCTGAAGTGTCTTTCAATCAAAAGTTGCAGCCATGAAGATAGCAGCAGATGTAATTCTTTGAAGTGCTTCCTATTTTACAGAAGTAAACATTCACTTCGATATAAGAGCTGCTATATACGTATAGGCCTTGAGCTCGCTGACAATGAGCTCAGAGCTACTGTCAAAGAGTGCATGACCTCAATAGCTGTAATAACAAGCTACTTCCCTACTAAACTTGTCTGGGGGGGGTACCTGGCCGTAGTGAAATCATCAGAAACTGTAAAGCCGATGAGGTTGCAAGCCTTACCTAAACTTCATCGGAATGGGAATGAGCAGGGGTTCCCCTGTCATCGTGCATTCGGGCGCTGGTTCTGTGGACCTTGCGTTAGCTTCTACAACCAGCACATTTTGCCCAGAGAGAAACGTAAAATATTCATTGAACTGCTAGCTCTTAGTAAGGTTCACATAGCCGCAGTGATAGTTGCCTTAACTGAACACTGACCCAATGGCTCCAACGCGGTGAGCCTAAAGCTTTTGGAGGACTTAATTTATCAAAAATACAAAAAGGAAAATGAGATGGCCACACTAGACCGCGTCATTCAATGATTGCCTGTCCAAAGGCATTATGTCTTTTTGATCCATACCTGGGAATTTTCGGCATCAAACTTTTAATCCAAAACATTGAAGTGCCGATACTGGAATATCTATACATACATATATATCGGCCAATATGCCCATATCTTAGCTTACAGTCAGTTTAAGAAAGATTTGAGAAAAATAAAACTCAGAACTTTCGAATGATCTAAGGAGATGTACTTTTTTCAATAGCATTTTTCTGACAGATCACGCCTTAGTCGTGTCAAGCTGTCGTGTTATTTTTGTTCAGTATTGTTTGATATTTCATCACGGAAAGACTTACGCCTGAACAACGTTTACAAATCGTTTACGTTTCGCGCGCTTCGCTCATCTTATGGCAACGCAATCAGCCTATTGAGTGTACTATCCGCAACACCATCTTACTACATTACTTGGAAAATAGACCACGTCCAGCACGCAGTGAAGAAAATATAGCAGCCGGAGCTGAGAGTGAATCCGATGACCGTGGAGAGTCGATTCAGTGCCGTTCGCAGCAACTCGGACTGACGTATGGAACCACATGGGGCATTTTACATCGAGATCTTAAGCGATCCTAAGCGACATCGCTTCACTCTCTGGACTCTTGAAAAGTTTCAAGGATAGCCGACGTTTTTGAGCCAAATTTTGTTCAGCGATGAGGGCTATTTCTGGCTCAATGAATATGTGAGGAAAGAAAATTGCCGCATTTAGTATGAAGAATAATCTGAAGAGATTCAAGAGCTACCGTTTTATACAGAAAAAGCAACGCTTTAATGTGGTTTGTGGGAGAGTGGAATCATCGGTCCATATTTCTTCAAAAATGAAGTCGGTGAGAATCTAAACGTCAACAGCGATCATTATCGCGTCAAGATAACCGACTATTTGATGCATGAAATTGGAGCTCGTGATCTCGGCGACATTTGGTTTCGAGAAGACGGCGCCACTTCCCACACCTCACATCAATCAATGGATTTATCGATGAGCACGTTTTGTACCGGTTGATTGGCCACCAAGATCGAGTGATACAACGTTTACTATGGGGTTATGTAAAGTCTAAAGTCAATGCGGATAATCCCACTTCGATTCAGTCTTTGCAGCCAAACATCACGCATTGTACTCAATGGACGGATTATCTGAAACGTAGCCGCAGCCAACATTTGAAACAGATAATCTTCAAAAAAATAAATGCCAAAGAAAGTTCTTTCGAACGATAATAAATATTGCCCATCAAATTTGAAGCTTCTGTGTTTTTTCTTTAAAAAATTAGGAAGCCTCGACACCTGGTAATGAAATGAATTACAACTTTTGGATATAACCTCAAAAATTTAAATTAAAAAATTCAAATATCCAAGCCAAATTTAAGTCAAAAACATTTTTAGGTAATATTTAAACATTAAATTCACTTTTTCAACAATTCGCACATCAGACACCACAAAAAATTCAATCACCATTACATAATCTAGCATTTTAACTGTAAACTTTAAACTTTAAAACTTGCAATTCGAAGAAACTCTGCTACACATTACCTGCCACATTTTGTAGCGGAAGGCGGAAGCGAAAACCGCAAGAAATTCTGCAGACTGACAGTGACAGCTGTTGTTGTGGGAAACGAGCAAAGCAAATTGAGTAAGGAATCGAATAATTAAAGCAAAGGAATATAAATAAACGATGTACCTTAAGCATAATTGGTTTACATATGAAAAAGTGTGTGCAGCATGACTTGCATTTAATTTGCAATTTTAATTTAGAATTTCACTCACCGCTCGCTTTGCGTGAGTGAGGTAGTCTGTCTGTTGCTGGCAGTCATTTTCTGCCAAACTTTTACCGTTGGCACTACTGTCAGTTGTAACGAGCCAAGGGTTGGCGTGTTGATATGTCCTGTGGTTATTTTCTACTTAACATTTCAATTCATTAGAATTAACTCGTTTGTAAAGTCGCTCGGCGTTGCTTCTTGTGCTGCCTTTTTCTCATTATGCCTTTGTAACAGATATTTTTTGTTGGCTTTTGTTGATGTAAAACATATTTAAACATCCTAATGAACCCGTTGCATAACACCCGACCAACGACGTAGTATAGAAAATGAGGCGCGGAGAACGCAAACCTGCCTCCAGCTAAACAAAGTGCCGGCATTGTGCATATGTATCCTGCTACAAGTATGTATCCTTTGCGGCTGATCCCATGACTCACCACTCGGCTATTCAATGAGATTTATTAAACGTAGGCTTGTTGTATTTGTATGTCTACTCACCCAGATGAATTGTTTTGCAGGTAAATTAGCAACCGACTGCTTTGAGTCCGAATGCGAACTCCACTTGCAGCGCTGACTTCAGCTTCAACCACCATATTGCGCATACGTCCTGTGCGCTTAGCGTGGATAGAGAGTGGGTAATGGGTCCTTCTGCGCTATGATATGTGAGAGTATGCCTATCAACGCCTATCGCTGCTACTGCTGCTGTTTAACGGTGTTTCTACGCCATGACAGCTGCTGAAAACATTTCCTGCTTGTAGCGCCGGCATATCTACTCACGCACACACACTTACAATAAGCTCATCCTCACATGCACATCCGTTTAGTTGCAGCTGTCCGCCACACGACCTATTCAAATTAAATGAAGTAAATTCCAAACTTTCATTCCTATGACCGCTTCATTCGCTCGGCGGCTCAGCGGCTTGGGGTCGCTGTGTCTGCTTGGCTTGGCGGTCGGCCGTCTCTTGTCTGTCTATTTGCCGTTGCGCTTATCTGCCACACATCTGACTGCAGCCGTGGCAACGAGAGCTGGTGGCGTCGGCGGCGGCGCCTCATGCCACCTTCATAAAGGTACATATGCTGCGGAAGCATTTGGCAGAATGATATTTGTGCTTACAGCAGCTCTATACAAGTGTGCTTACATACGCCTTTGTATGGTATGTATGGATGTATGCATAGGTTATAACTGTTTACATGACTCTGACTGACTGCTAGCTTTATTGGTTTGTGCTCGGTTGGCTGCCATTTGTGTTGTCTATTCGCCTGTGTTTAACTGTGGCAGTGAGCAGACTGCAGAGGTGGCGCGAGTGGCACGGTCCGGGCGACCTTTGTTTGTTTTGTTTGTAAATATTTACTACTCAAACCCCGCGCTATTTCGCCGCCGGCTTTTAAACAACTTCGAGTAGTTGTGGCAATGTTATTGACATGCTGTTACATGGTAATAAATCAATCCAAGTGCTGCAACATGTGTGCTTAGAGATGGCACTGCCACACAACGGCGTTGACATTCGTGTATTTAAATATTGGAGTTGCAAAAAATGCACTAAAACAACAAGTAGGGATGGGTAATATGTATTAATATACTACATTTGCTTCGCATCAGAGGTATTTATATTAAAATCAATCTCATATGAGACATTGGATGATCAATTTCAAGGTTTCCTACTTTTTTAAAGAAAAAAACACAGAAACTTCAAATTTAAAGAAGAAAGTTTACCATCATTCGAAAGAACATTCTCTGGTATTTCTCTTTAAAAGATTATTTCTTTCAAATGTAAGCCGCAGCTACATTTCAGATGATCCATCCTTTGAATCCATCATCGAAAGATGACTCGTTCGAGCATTTCGATCGATAACTGGCGAATGACACGCGCGATGTTTTGCGCCAAGAACTGAATCGGAGCGGAATTGTCCGCTTAGACTTTACTTACTCTAAAGGAAAAAGTTGTACGGTGTAACATCACATGATCTTAGTGGGAAAGCGATCAGCCCAAACTTTGAAAGTATATGCTCACAGAAGTCTTCTTTCAATAAATCCGTTGGTTAATGCAATGTGTGGGAAGTGGGGCCGTCTTGTTGAAACCAAAAGTCACCGAGATCACGAGCTTCAATTTCAGGTATCAAATAGAAGATTATCATAGCGCGATAACGACCGTCATTGACGGTTATGTTCTCACTGGCATTATTTTGAAGAAATATGGACTGACGATTCCACTGCCCCACAAATCACACCAAACTGTTTTTTTCTGGATGGAATGGCTACTCTCCCATCTCCTCAAGTTGATTTTCGTTTAAACAAAATTTGACTCGAAACCATCTGATATTCTTGGAACTTTTCAAGAGCTCATAGAGCGACGCGATGTCGCTTGGTAACGTTGAGCGGCTTTAATTATTGCACAAGCTGTATTGTGTACGCTTTCAATTTAAAGTATCGACGTAAAAAGACTATTGAAAAGAGCACCTCCACTTGGACCAGCCAGGTCCATCTCCACCTGATCTCTTTCCAACAGATTGGAGGTCTTCCTCTTCAACTGCCTTTTCCGACGGGTACTGCGTCAAATACTCTCAGAACTGAAGTATTTTCGTCCATTCGGATGATATTAGCCGCTGTTCTTTAATTCGCTGAACTATGTCAATGTCGTCGTATAACTCGTACTGCTCCTCGTTCCATTGAAAGCTTCCGCAAAACTTTTCTCTCGAACACTTCTAAAGCCGACTCATCAGATGATATCATTGTCCATGCCTGCGTACCCAGTTCGTGAATGATGAGGGACTTGTCGAGTTTGGTCTTTGTTCGTCGGAAGAGGACTTTACTTTTCAATTGCCTACTCAGTCCAAAGCAGCGCCTGCTGGCAAGAGTGATTCTGAGTTAAATTTCAAGACTGAAAGCAAGCTGACATCCGAAGGATATCAGGAGAACTTGTTGAACATATTGTTCATAAAAATTTTGTCATGCGAAAGCCTGAATTGTGCTTCAAATTGCTTTCGTATTCACTGATATAAACCAATCTGATCTCTACTCCAAAGTTCCAATCCAAAGTTCTTAAGTAAAAGTATGGTCTCTGAGAAGAAGTTCGATGCACTAAGAAGCATTTCAAAGAAAGAGACTAATCATATCAAAAGATGTTATCGAAAAGATGGACATGTTATCGGAAAATAAAACTAAATAATTATATAAATTTTTTTTTGTTTTTTTAAGAGTCTTTAAAACATTACAAGAATAGATTTTAGCTTAAATGTTACGTGTGTACAAGTCTTAAATAAGAATCCGTTTTCTAGTGTTTAATTATTTCGATTTTCGGAAAATGCCGCAGAGCAGTCGTCTATCTGCGTGGCACTGAAACTTAGAACCCTCTCACCCGCGTTTAACACACATACACACCAACATTGTATATACTTGTATTCGCCAACTAATAACTTTTCTGTGTCTTATCTTTTTATTTGCAGACGGAACTCTCACATAATTTGCAGCAGTTGTCGGAGAAGGCACGTTCCACCACGGAATTCATACAGCGATTAAAAGGCATGAGTGACAAAGTGACGGTAAGTGAGTGCTCGCGGCGTGCTTCACAGCAAGTTAAAGCGCCGAGCCGAGGGTGAATTTTACGCAAACAAACTATGCATATTTTGTTGTATTTTTTGCTGCACTTAATAAAAAAAATTAAAAAAAAAGAAGGCAGCCAAGAAGATGCCGTGCCTTAAGTGAATGTGGCAACAATTACTTTTTCGTACTTTCATACAACCTTTTTTTTAATATTTCAAATTCTGTAGTGTCCCGGCTTGGAAATAATGAAGGCATGCAACGCTCGAGGGCGCCTCGGCGCGACAGTTACAACTTTCAAAGTACATGCTCTTTTTGTTGTTGTTAAAGCATGTTGCCATTAACGCTAAGCCGAAATTCCTATAGAACTTTCATTAGGAAAACCGCGCAAATTACTGCAGCTTTCATAAAAATAGCGGTATTTACGACGAAACTTTTTAATTACGCATACTCTTTACTCTCCTGTCAGCTGAATTACATTACCTTGCTGTGGGAGCGCGCATGGCTGGGCTGCTAAGACAGTTCGCGTTTACCTTAACGCTGGCAGCGAGTTAATCTAAGCTAAAGCGTGAGCGTAAATAAAGTCAACCCAGAAAATATTTTAACTTCGGTTGCATCGAAGCTATAATACCCTTCCCGGGTGCATATCTTATAGCCTAAAAAGGCATAAAAAGATTATAGTAGGACGATCCGAACAATGTTTTCGTAGAATGTAGCCTTTGACAATGA
This sequence comes from Bactrocera dorsalis, assembly GCF_023373825.1. Taxonomy (NCBI): domain Eukaryota; kingdom Metazoa; phylum Arthropoda; class Insecta; order Diptera; family Tephritidae; genus Bactrocera; species Bactrocera dorsalis. Next base: position 88,211,878 of record NC_064303.1, read on the forward strand.
GCTTTGCCACATTTCGTGAAAATTTCCTTAAAAGAACTTGGTACCGACGTCTCTGATGATGGTCATAAAGAAGAGAAGAAAGTGAGCAATATTTCATATCAATATCTCAACATCCGAGTGACTAGTTCGCGAATATAAATAGTGATCCATTTTGAGATTCCCCACTTTTTTAAAGTAAAAACACAGAAACTTCAAATTTAATGAGGAATGTTTATTATCCTCCGAAAGAACATTCTTTGGTATTTCTTTGTTTGAAGATTATATCTTTCAAATGTTGGCTGCGGCTATGTCACAGATGGTCCATCCGTTGGTTCCAATTTCGATGACTCGTTCGATCACTTCGTCTGATAACTAGCGAATGACACGCCTTACAGGCTTTACATATCCTCACAGGTAAAAGTCTAAAGTCTACTCTACTTGGATCACCCTTTACAAACGGCAAAAATGACTCAGTTCTGCACGCTGATTATCTACACATATATTTACAGAGGTCTCCGACATTTCCTTCTGGGTATTAAGAACTTCGCGGAAATTTAATAAACCCTCTTCAGGGTATACAAATTATTAACAAGCACGAAATAAGCAAACAATGTCTTTTGTATTTCTTTAATTTTAATAAAACTTCATTTTCACTGCCACGTCATGTCATACCTTACTCACAATCCTTCACTTATTTATCTACTTCGTTTTTTCTCTTTTTCGTTTTCTTCTTTTCTAATACTGTCGCTTCTTCATGTCGGAGTAGGAGTCTTGCATGGAGTTCGAAAGATTGGTGACGGCACAATGCGAAGCCTTAATACAAGCAATACACGACCGACGTGAATATCTACTCGAGGCTATACGCATGGATAAGGACACGAAAATCAGAATATTAAAGGTGAGTGAGATAGGAGGAAATTACTTTACTCTTTATATACAAATATATATAAATGTATACTCATGCTTACAAAAGCACTGAAGTAGTGTATTAATATTATAAAAGTAAATAAAAATTAAAAATTATTGAGATTAGAGCGGGTCGGTTTTTCTTCTAGCGTTTAGGGGAAATATTCTACGGATCTTTCGGAATAACTTAGCTCAGGACACTAGTGGTCTGAAAGCAGTTTCGAACCAATATTGTACGGATCATTCTAAACAACTTAGCTTAAGAGACTATGGGTCCGAAAGCAGAGACTATGGGTCTGAAACCAGCTTGAGCCAGCAAATTTTTAGGGAAAATTTATAGAATCTCAATAATCGGCTTTATGGGAGATAAGTGATAGAGTTGTCCGATCTGACCGATTCCAACAAATGATCAATAGAATATTAATATGCACTTATTTACATTTTAAATTTCATTCGGATATCTCAAAAACTGACGCACAAATCTTTATGATTTCCAAAAAGTTTCACATTAAAAATCGCTGGATCGATTGTCTTCCTCTGCTTCCCCGGGTGGGTACTGTGTCGAATACTCTCAGAGCTAGAGCATTTTCATCTATCCGGATGACATAACCTAGCAAGCGTACACGCTGTTTCTTAATTCACTGAACAATGTCAATGGCGTCGTATTTCTCGAACATCTCATCGCTCCATCGATTGCGGTTTCGCCGTTACTCGTTTTCTCCCGAAAACTTGTGACACCAACTCATCAGATGTTGTCATTGGCAATGCCTCTGCATCATATAGCAGGACGGGAATAATAAGTAATTTATAGAGTTTGGTCTTTGTTCGTCGAGAGAGGACTTCACTTCTCAATCGTCTACTCAGATCGAAGTAGCACTTATTGGCAAGAGTTATTCTGCGAGGCTGACATTGTTGGTGATGTTTATGCTGGTTCCAAGATAGACGAAATTATCTACGACTTCGAAGTTATGACTGTCAACAAGAACGTGGGAGCCAAGTCGAGAGTGCGCAGACTGTGTGTTTGATGACGGGAGATATTTCGTCTTGCCTCGTTCATTACCAGACCTATTTGCTCCGGTTCCCGCTTTGCTTATCCAGTCTAGAGAAAGCAAAACTGACGGCGCTCTGTAAATGAACCCGCTCTAATGATGAGACCCACATGTTCCGAACCTTCTTGTGATTTTAGCATAAATATTTAAGATTAATAAACAATTTTTTATAAAAAAAAACATTTTTTTTTGTTTAATATGTCATATTCATGCTTTGTTTTCTCGCTCTCCATTTTTCCATATAGGATCAGCAATCAAATTGCACGGGCAAGTTGCAACAAACCACTGGACTTATACAATTCTGCATTGAGGCGTTGAAAGAGACCGACAGCGCAGCGTTTCTACAAGTAAGTAGAGTAGGAGACTAATTACGGTCTAATAAATTATGCAAATCACCTTAGACTCGACAGTTATGTGTAGATGTCATAATATTCGTTGTATATGTGAGTGTGTGCGCTTTTCACTTTTAACGAGTGCTGCGCCATGGAGCTTGTGTATATTCCCCTTGGTTTTCTCAACCTACTTCATGTCATTTCATTGTTTTCTCTTCCGCACACACACACATATATGTACGTTTGGCGTATACAAGTTGATTTCTAATTAGACGTTTTTACTTTCCCTGTTCGGCGTGCATTCCCACAGGTCGGCTCCATGTTGATTAATCGCGTGGCCAATACGGACATGACCTGGCATCAGGAGGTGACAAATGCCGCTCCGCGTGTCTCGCCAATTGTGGATCTGACGTTGGACGATGCTGCCCTGGTGCGCGCCATTGATAATTTGAATTTTATGCAGATGAAAGGTAAGTCCAAAAGTTGCCGAATAAATTTATTCATAAGTATATATAACTGTATAAAAAATACATACATACCTATCTACATAATCATATAACATAAGTATTCATATACCATAAGTATGTATGCGGAGTATTAATGAGTAGGAGTCATTTCATACATACATACTGCTAATTTTTTGTATCTAAGCATTGCTATGTGAGTTTCCCATATTATGGTAAATGACCGCTAATTAGAAGTATTAACCAGAATATAGTATTTGCATAACATATTGTACTACTTGAAAGCATTAAAAATATAAGTGTAGTTTGGCAAATGATATTTAGTAATCCATATCAGTTTTGAAATGCACCAAAACCAATTAACGAAGTAATTGCTAACCAATTATATAACCAAAATGTTATATTTTCGCTAAATTTGTAATTTACCAGCGGCACCACTTGAAACGTAAATAGTAAATGATTTTGTTTATGGACTTCGACGAACGTAGGTTATTATACAGTGGTGTGCGATAAAATAGAGTCGATAATAAAAAAAGGTATTTAAGACTTGCGCACGATGAAATTAATGAACGAAGCAATTTAAATAATTTTTCCACAGAAAGTCATTCAGTAACTTGTTTTGTGCTCTTCATAATCCTTTTTACTAGGACCCAATATCTGAGTTAGGTGGATTTCCAAATATTCGCACAAAACTATAGTCTTATCATACGACACAACAGCCAATTTGCTATAAGTAATAGGATGAAGCCAAGACAAGCCAAAAAATGTAAAGACCTTTTGGCGTCTTTTGAATGGCAAAAGCCGTGTTTGCAATCACTCCTCGATGTAGAAATCAGTGTTGATAGTTCTAGCTGTAACAAAAAAGCAACAAATTGCTTGCCAAAGCAAAAATTTCTTTGGAAACTTTGTCTTTTTTGTGTGTTTTAACTTCTCTTGAACATTGCCTCTATGGTCTGCATCTTAAAAAATCCATACCTGGAAGCTGAGAAAAGTTCCCAAGCACATACGTCTCATCATTCATAATCCAGCACTCACAATTTTGGAAGAAATCAAGATGAATTCATTTGGCTCGAACTTGTACGGTGCTTTTCTTTTTAAAATGCCTGTCTGGACCCATCTGAACTTGGTAACACTTAAGCCTTGTTTCCATTTTCCTTTTCTGACAAAAGTTTCATAATGTTTTAGTTTTTCGAGTACTTTTCTCCCTCATATGTTGGGATTTTTCGTAAAAAAGTGCTATTGTCTTCTTACTTACGTCAGGGTTCTTAAAACCTTTCGTTCTACCACTTCCTTTCTTCTTATTGAAAGTCAAGTCTTTGCTGAAGATTTATGAACACGCGACACGGTATTCCTGGAAACATTTTCTTTTAATGCCAATGTTTTCATAGTCTAAACTTGGAAAGTAGGTTCAGTTAGGTTAAATGATCGAACTGCTTCATTGTGTTACCAAGAACTCTTATCAAATTGACCATGAAGATGCTTACGACGAAGAGCTTTGAGTCTATCACAAAATTGTTCAGACGGCTAGTATAAGTTTGACTTTTTCTCCTGGTTCGCCGAGGGAATGAATGCCGTCATATTTCAACCTCAGTTTTGCAAAGGCTTGACAATGAACGCGAAATTGTCTAGATATATCCTACTTACCCGCTTCTATACCATTTTGACAATTTTCGTGCGACTGTATTTTTAACCTTAAAGCATGAATGCCTATTGGATAGTGTCCAGTAATAACTTATACGATTGCGGCAAGGTGAAGGTTGAGGCAGAGAATGTAAAGTATGTTTTATGTTCTCTGGTTGAGGCAAGTATGTGGTTCAGTAAGATAACGCAGTCGCGCAGAGGCTAGTTGTCGGCCAACACTTGCTAAGCACACGCGAAGTCCATGGGTCCAGTGCTGGAGCGTAAGAAGACATCAGAGCTTCAACCCATTGCCATTCCGTGATGAGGGAGATAAAGTTGCACCACTTGCTAGCTCATCGACTTTGCAGTTTCTAGGCACCAAGTCTTTTAATGAAGTAGCTTGATGCTATTTCTAGTGCAGATATACACTCCTTGACTAACTTTAAGCACATAATTTGCGAGCTCAACGCGAGTATTGCCGTTCTACTCTCGTTAAAGCAATTCGGAGCAGTAAATCTAATGCTACCTTAATAGGAGTCACTTTCTTTTAGAAGGCTCTTGCTCCAACGTTCCCACCTAGCTTCGATTTCTCCCCGCGCACATATCCCTCGTCGGTTTATCAGCAGAGAAACAGAAACTAGTAGTAACGTCTGCGACGCATCGGTCCAAATTTTACTCGGGTGCTAAGAAAAAAATGTCTAAAAGAAACAACAGCAAGTAAAGTCGTCAGCTAACAGTAAATTTTACCCGAACTGCCATTTTCGTACTAATCTGTATGATTGCCTTCAGTTTCCTAGCCCATTACAAGCATGGCGATGGTTTATTTGCATTTTCTATACACTTATTATAAGCCTCGATTGGAATGGTCTTCAGTAGCTTTTGCAATTTCGGCTTTTTCGGTTTCGTCTCATTTCTGGCACGCCATTCGCTTTATTGTTGGACAATTTCAAATTCATATTTATAAATTTGCTTTATACCTAAAACATTACCGAAATTTTGTGTGGAGACAATTCAAAAGAGATGTAAAAAGTCTCAGCTATCTGTCTGGCGCGAACACGATTATTTTCAAGGAAGGCTTCTTAAACGTTCTGTTTAAGTTTCAAACCTGGTTGAACGACTCGTGCTTGGATGACTTCACGACCCTCACTAAGAGCTTTGGATCACCCAAAAAATTCGTCGGATATTCTTTAAACAAATAACCATCTTGACGAGCAGAGTTAATTTAGCCATGAGCGTCCGTCTTTCCGTCTGTCTAGTCACTTAGATTTTGAGATATCATTCTGAAATTTTGCAGACGTATTTTTCTCTCCAAAAAGCTCCTCCTTTGTCGGAACCGTCGATATCGGACCAATATAGCATATAGCGGTCATACAAACTGAACAATTGGTATCAAGTGCTTGTAGAGAAAACTTTTTTATTTGACGAGATATCTGCACGAATTTTGGGACGGTATATTTTCTAAAGCAGCGGCACATTCTCCGAAGAAATTGTTCAGATCGGTGCAGTATAGCATATAGCTGTAATACAAAATGACCGCTTGAAATCAAGTTCTTGTATGGAATCTTTGGTTTTGATGTGGCATTTCGATTTAAAATGAAAGTGATTTACTTAAATAAGAGTACGTAGATTTCAAGAACGTTAGAGAATTAAACATAACAGTACCTTTTATAGTTATTTGCTGTCCATCATTGTTAGGCTTAGCAAAGCGCCGTGAACAATTGTATTATTGTAGTCAAAACAAGCCAACAAACAAACAATTCCTCCAGCGTGCAATGTCAGTACTTTCAAGTGATTTGCTGCACATTTCGCTGCCGATACCAGTGTGGCATCCTCATGAGAGGATGAGAGAAGTACGCGCCAAACACACACATAACTACAAATATCGGTGGCTGCTAGGTCCGAAATAGTCTAGGCAAGCGCGAACCGTGACACAATGCCACATGTTGTAGGGTTGTAGACAGCCGTGGCAACATAGGGACAGAATTGTGATAGCAGCAGCGTCGGTGGCAGCTGCGGCACAACAAATCACCAAAGCCACTTAACACTTAACACTTTTCAACAAAATTTTGATTGTTTTGAAAGTGTTTCCAATTGACGCGTCGCTACATACGCACACACACACACACACAACACATGCTGTTGGTAACGCGATACTTTTTTGAAGAGCTCTCGATGTGAATTACAACAAAATGTTGTTGATTTTGTTGAGGGCGAAAGTAGTTCAGAGCACTGCGGCGGTGCCGCGCAATTAAAATAGATGTAATTGCCGCGTAATTTATTATAGAATAGGTGCATTTGTGCTTGAGGTGTATTTAAATGCATTTACCACTTGTATATATGTATTATGTAATATGTATGTGCTTTATATAATGTATGTATGTATAGGTATGCATATGTAAGTGTATATGTATACCAAAACTGTATAATCTACATAATTGTGTATGTTTTGCTCTCTCTTTCTCTTGCACTCCATTACAAAAACAACAAAAAAAAAACAACCAAACAACAACCCATCATTTGTGACTCAACAATTTCGAAAACGAAAAAAATCTGCTTAAACCAAATTGAAATTCGGAAAATTAAAAACATTTTGTATACCCATATCACTTACCACTGACAATTAATATAATCACCTCAACGTCTCGTGCATTTTTACAACAAACACATGTGTACATATATGGCATTGCTGCACCACAACCCCTCATACACTCAACCATGAATGTGGTGGCACCGCAAATATGAAAAAAAAACCCAAACACGCCCCGAAATAGCTGTCAAAGATGGAGAAGAGCGATTACCAGCAGGTGAGATGTTGTTACCCGTTGTAAATGCAGCAACAACAACCAAAACAAATCATTATTCGACACTGCAAACAAAAACAACGGCAACTGCCACAGCTACTAGCACAAACGTTAATACCGCAACAACAACAATAACAACTAAATTTATGCGTACCGCAACACTACCCAAATCCATTTCGTCCAGATTTCAAACAGTACCCACCAACTTCACGCACCTAACCAATAATTATAATACCAACGACATCACCTCCACCACCAATAAAACCAACACCAATTCAAATACCAAAATCATAACATCATCATCAACAACAACATCATCACCGTCATTGTCACCAACGTTATCACTACCAACACTATCATTGTTATCAACAACACTCTATCCAACGTTAACAACAAAAAGTACACACACTATTTTTACGCTCATCCAAACATACATACTACCTAGAAATGTGTTTGTTTTGTTTTTGTGTTAGACCGATATTATCTTTGTGTTTTTTGGTTTTTAATTTGTGCTCTATTGTTTTGTTTTTAACGTAAGTTAACCAAAAACTGTTTCCACGTAAGATGACAATCTGTGTTTAAACCAAATCTCTTTCTGGAACTTGGAGCTTACCGCTTTGGTGTTGGTTTTAAGTTTGCCACAAAGTTTCTAACATCAAAAAGAAAACGTCAGAAACTCTAAACTGTATATTATATTTATTTATAATGTAATATACCTGCTTTATATCCAAAACAATAACCAAATTTTGTGTAGAGACGATTCTAATGAGATTTTGAAAGTCTCTAGTATCTCTCTGGTGCGAACACGGTGATTTTCAAGAAAAGCTTCTTTAACTTCCTCGATGTTAAGATTAACAGATGTGCAAGAACGTTTTTTGAATGAATTCTCAACCTTCAAAAACATACATCGGAGATCTCATACATATATGACAGCATGACGAGCAGAGTTAATTTGGCCATGTCCATCAGTCTTTCCATATATCTAGTCCGTCAGATTTTCAGACATCGATCTGAAATTTTACACAAGTATTTTCCTACCTAAGGAGCTGCTCTTCTTTCGAACGAAATCAGTCTATAATCATGCCTGCTTCCCAATTTAACAATTTAAATTCCATCTGATTCTTTCGTTTTACAGTTTATATGTAGATCGATAGTTAATGTCAACGATAATTAGACTTTGCAAGAATATCGCCTTTTAGACCATCACTAGTCTAAAAATTGTGGAAATCAGATTATACCTTTTCAACCCCGCAGATAAATATGGAATAGGTGGACCTCGATGTCAAACAATATAACAAATATTAGTGAATCTGCGTTATCTAGTATTGAAATTCGGTGAGCATATTTTTGTGCCAAAAAATGAATAAAATCAGGCAATACTTTCCCTAGCTCACATAATTATGTCTAATATAAATATTTTGAAATTCCTTTTGATTTTTTCCACATATATCGGTAAATCTAAATGAAATTCATAGAGAATATCTAGTGTATATTTATTCCTAAAATGGATACGTTAGATTAGGTTATCTTGGTAGACCAATGAGTGACGCATAAACTTCTAAGTTTTAGTCCTTTGCGATTCCGCATGGAGTTCAGTTACTGGGTCCATGACGAGTAGTCATACTTTAGGAACTATAACAGACTCTGTGACCACACTATCGATACCTCCTCCAGTGTTTCATACCGTAGGAACCCCAGATGCTTACAGCGTAGTCTTGCCAATGCTGAACAAGTGCACAAGAGATGCTCCATTGTTTCTATAGTGCCTTGCTTTAGGCATTTCCTACATAAAATCGATAAAATCGGGGTAAAAGTTTCTCTAATTCCCTTATACTTAATATAAGGATTTGCGAACATCTGCTTGTTTTTATGTTATACAGGTCAAAATATACCTCATATTAATAAGAGAGAGAGCAACTATTTCTGGTCGTGATAAGTCGTATTATCAAAACTGTATAAAATCAGGTCAATATGTCTCCTAGCTCCCACATGTCTTATATAAGAGTTTCAAATTTCCGGTTTGCTCTATACTCGTACTATATACATCTGTCAATATGAAAGTGAGGGTATAATACAGGGTATACTCTAGCTTCATACAGAAAATGTGTAACATCGGTCCACAAATAACCCGAGCTCACATATGCCACAGGGAATGATTTTCGTTATTATACATTGTGACAAAAAAATGCCCGGAAATTTGAAATAAAATCCAAAACATTTAAATATTCATTAATATTTGTTTTGTCGCCTTCAAGGTAATCCCCACCAGATGTAATACACTTATGCCAACAATTCTTCCAGCCCTTCAATCACTTTTTATAAACACTTTTTGGCATGGCTTTCAGCGATGCGGGTTCTATACCGATGATTGTTGACTTGGTTGCATGTCAACCTCATAAACCCATGTCTCATCGGCAGTTATAATGCTCTACATGAATGTGTGATCGCAATTCGGAGATTACCAAGTCCAAAGAGACCTGTTTACGGTACTCTTTTTGAAAAAAAAAATCGGTTTTATGGGACATGTCGAGCAAGAACGCGTTTCATGCCCGAAATCAGTCGAATAGACTCGCGAGAAGTGGCGAGCTCTCTGGCTATCTCTCTAACACTTGTCTGACGATTTTCAAGCAAACTTTTTGACAGAGCGCGTTAATATTTGGCGTAGTAATTAAGAACAGTCCTACCAACTTAGCAAAATACATTTTTTTGAAATATCATTTACCCGGGGGATTTGATTACAATTTCCGAAAGCTTTTTGGTCACTATGTACGAGTATCATATCGATAATGCCGAATATGTCGGTTAGTGTCTGAGTTATCTTCACAAAATTACCTAAAACATCGGTTATAACTGTGTAAGCCAAATCTTTATACAATCAGCATAAACCTTCGCCTAGTCTCAATATATCCGATGGAGTGATTTCCGACTCCGCCACTTTGCTTGAATTTACGGCACATTTAAATCATTTGAGTTCATTAAGTTGATTTACGAGAGCAAAAAATATTTGGTTACATACAAACTTAGCGCTTCCTTACTTTTTGTAATTATATATTGAACTAATTTTCCTATATCCAGCACAAACTTTAATCCACTAACATTGCCAAAATATAATTTTAAGTTTTGCATTAATACCTTTATTTGTTTATACTATTTTCCACGCTCACTTTTAGTTGTTGTTGTGCCTGTACCGTATTATTTAGTTTACTTTACATATATTTGCATTTGTTCTTGTTAATTTAGTTGTCATTTAATTATTTAGTGTATTCTCATTTGCGCAAACCTAATTAATTTCACTTCATTGGCAATTCAACAATAATATCATAATCTAATGGACACTTTTTTTTTGGGTTTTCCTTCTCTCCGCTGACGTACAACAGCGCCCTTAGCGCCAACCATTGTTCCGGAGGATTGTTCGGCAGAAAATAATTCGGTTACCGTGGCGTGGCAAGCACCAGCCCACTCCATCGTTGATGGCTATGTACTGGAGTTGGACGATGGCAGCGGTGGCGAGTTTCGGGTAAGTGAAAATTCAAGGATTTTTTAAACATTTTACGTTAGGGTTCGGTACGAAAAAGTCCCTGTAACTAAAGCCTATAACTGAATCGGTGTTCAGCTGGGCTCATAAGAAGCCATGATTAGGTTTTAGGAAGTCTATAAAGTTTTCATTTAGTTTTATCGAAAATTTTCTCAAAATTAAAAAAAATTAAATTAATAAATTAAAATTATTAATTAAATTAATCGAATCTAGAAAGACAATACATAGTTTTTCGTCTTAAACTCTATCACGCATCCGTATTTACTACACTACTAAGCAAATTAATTTCATTTCCGCCTAGTATTTTAATAAATTTATCTATTCATTTTTCCACCTTTTGCTCTTAGGAGGTGTACTGCGGCAAAGAAACAATTTGCACCGTGGACGGGCTCCACTTCAATTCCATGTACAATGCGCGCGTCAAGGCATTCAACAATGCGGGCGAGGGCGAATATTCCGAACTCATTGGATTGCAAACGGCGGAAGGTGAGTGAGCACAACAGAGCACACAATGCGCTGGAAAAATGTATATAGAATTATTTTAGACAATACTTGAGCATCAGTAAGAGGATACATATTGATGCGATATGCTTTCTTTTTATTCACCAAACGATTTCAGAATTTCAATTAACTAAAGCGAAGGAGTGTTTTTGAAAAGAGTTGTTCTTTATGAAATGCATAAAATGCAGATAGACATATCAATGGCGCTAGTGAATTCAATGAAAATTGAAAATGTTTATTAAATTTTTGCTTTTTGCGTGAATAAACACAAGACACAGCTGAACAATAGCTTCTAATGTGATGCGGTAAATGTTGGTCGACTTTGTCCTCTCATCAAGAATGTTGTATTCGACAATCACTGAGATTATAGAAATAGCCTTAAGAAGGTTGCACCTATTTGCCACAAAACATAGTATAATGAGGCTACTGTGTTTCACGAATAAAACCTATATACCCTCGATTGAGTCTTCGCTCACTTGGTACAATAATTCCTTTGTCCTCCACAAACAAATATTTATTTTATCGCCTTCAAAGTAATCCCAACCAGATGTAAAACACTTATGCCATTGAATATTCCGATCCTCGAAACACTTTTCACAAGTACTTTTTGGGATGGCCTTTAGCTCCTTCAGCGAATTTGTTTTATCTCTTCAATCGACGGAAAACGGGTTCCATGCAGCGGCAATTTCAGTTTGGGTAACAAAAAAAAACCCCACGGAGCCAAATCTGGTGAATACGGCGGTTGAGTGATCTTGTTCACTTCGTTTTTAACTTTAAATTCGGTCTCAATCGGGGCTTGGTGCGATGGTGAATTATCATCGTGTAAAATACATGAGTTGTTCCTTCCACAATTCCGGCTCTTTTCGACGAATGTTTTTACGACAACGGCGACTAACAGAAGTTTTCAAGCCCGGAGCATACTCCTGTAGAACCACCAGAGGGAACTAGTTAGTGATACCTAGAGCATATTAAAATTATGGAACACTTCTCCAGCTTACTGAATGGCAGTGAAAGCATATCACCAGGAGATGGTGAACCCGATTTCTCAATTGATGACAGTGAAGCAGACGTTCCATTGCCCGATCATGACACATTCGATAGCTATTACCCGTCTGAAGAACAACAAAGCGGCGGGGACCAATGTATTGCCGGCCAAGCTATTCAAATACAATGGCGAAGAATTGATAAGGAGTGTGCATCAACTTCTTTGTAAAATATGATCGGACGAAAGCATGCCCGACGATTGGAATTTAAGTGTGCTCTGCCCAATCCACAAAAAGAGAGACTCCAAAAACTGTGGCAACTACCGTGGGATAAGTCTCCTCAACATAGCGTATAAGTTTCTATGGAGCGTATTGTGTGAAAGATTAAAGCCCACCGTCAACAAACTGATTGGACCTTATCAGTATGCGACTGGCAAATCGTGCGACTTCTTCACATCTACTCTTGGAGAAAATAATTCGAGCTGCAGAGCTTAAAAAAGAATAGTCACATACCATATCTTCGTCGAGGACAGAAGTCGTCGCACTCGCGACTTGACTCCTACGTCACTGTTATTAGTCATAACTTTGACGTCGTAGATAGTTTCGTCTATCTTGGAACCATCAATAACACCAACAATAACGTCAACACAGTATTCCAACGCTGAATAACTCTTGCCATCAGCTGCTACTTCGGACTAAGTTGGCAATTGAGAAGTAAAATCCTCTCTCGACGAACAAAAACAAAACTCTATATGTCAGTAATGGTGTTCTATGGTGCAGACGCATGGACGATGACTGATAAGTCGACGTTACGAGTTTTCGAGAGAAAGATTCTGCGAAAGATTTATGGTCCTTTGCGCATTGGCAACGGCGAATACTGCATTCGATGGAACGATAAGCTGTATGAGACATACGACGACATTGTCGTGGTTCAGCGAATGAAAAAACAGCGGCTACGCTGGCGAGGTCATGTTGTCCGGATGGATAAAAACATTCCAGCTCTGAAAGTATTCGACGCAGTATACACCGGGGAAGCAGAGGAAAAGGAAGACCTCCACTCCGTCGGAAGGACCAGGTAGGGAAGGACCTAGCTTCGCTTGGCGCCACATTGGGAAAAGAAGAAACGACTGACGCGCTATTGTTAACTCGGCGTTAACCGCGTAAGCGATGTCTATGCCGGCAAAGAAGAAGAAGAGCTGAAATTGCTCCGTGGCCCCGTTTTCAGTAAAATAATTAAATATTTTGCATTTTATTTACAAGTTACCGGTACCTTTATATATATATGTGTACTTTTTTCAAACATATATTCGTTGTCTATAATCAATTTTAATTTCTTGCTACAGCAATAAAAGCAGCCTGCAATAAGTGCACAATAAAATGACAATTGCCACAATTGGTGGCAACTAATAAATCCTCAATAACGCAACAAGTGAATGAACGCCGGCGAATGATAATAAAAATTGAAAGCACCGAAGCAGCGGAGTGAGCTGTCGACTACTGCATTTTTTGCTGTTAGTGGCAGTGCTACAGTTGTAGCATACTTTGTGGCGCTTTCGATAGCGCAGCCACTCATGAAAAGGATTATTCCAATAACAACACTCAATATTGCGCTCAACTATAACGTTTGCTTTTATTAGCACTTCTGCAATATTATTTTTTATTTTTTCATTTATCAGTTTGTTACATTTTCTTGTAGCACCACTCGAGGCACTCTACTGTGCTGTTGCGCTTCTGCTTATATACATACATACATAAATATGTATATCTCACAACATTATTATTTTTTTTTCATAATAAGTTTACAGTAAAATCTACTTCCAGCATATAATTTTACTTATTTTTGAAATAATTCTTGTTCTTCTTTATCCTTCACAGTTGCCTGGTTCACATTTGATCCGATCCTGAGTGGTGGCGCCGGCTCCGGACTGGTTTTTAGCAACAATAATGCCACAGTATCGGTGGAGGGTTGGGAGCACCGGGTGGCTTTGGGTTCGGTTGGATTCTCGCGCGGCATCCACTACTGGGAATTCACCGTTGACAAGTATACAATGGATACGGATCCAGCGTTCGGTGTGGCGCGCATCGATGTCAATCGCAACAAAATGCTGGGTAAGCGAAAGATTGGTGAAGTGGGTGGGCGGTGGGTGTCTTTCATAAACTCACAAATCAAAATGGCACAATAAAAATTGCAGTGAATATTGTGCTAAGTGAATATAAATATAAACGTTTTTACTGTGTGATAGTTTGAAAGTTTGCTACACTTAAAGGATTTTCATATCCGTTGACTTTAGTACGCCAGTTGGAACTTTTTGCAACTGGTTGGTCATAATTTTTCCATTTGCCTTAATGGCGTATTTCCTTTGCTCTGAAAGTGGTCTTAAAGTTTGACATGACACCATTCTCTCTTTTTTAATAACACAACAACAGATTTAAGTGAAACGTTGAGAATAGACAAAATTAAAAAAGCTAAAGTTTATAAATATAAAAAGTAAAGCACCGCCGATTTTTAAATTTTTTTGATAAAAATAATTAAAATCTCAGTTTAAAAGCTGTAGACATACACTGCTCCAAATGACAGCAGAAGGGCTTGGGTGAGGTAAGGTATACTCTTCCTGCCATGAATGACTTAAGTGGCGAAATACCACTGACTCTTTACCCAAAGGACAGCATTACCAAAGTGTAAATTTCATTAAGAAGTCCAAGGTTATCCTCAGCAGCAGTAAGGCTGAATAAAATGATTCCGCTCTTGTGCTACTGCTTAAGGATAGTACAATCAAGTGGTACACCGACAGTTCGAAAACGTGGGAAGAAATTGGTGCAGGAATCGCAGGACCATGCACCAAACTCTCCGCACCTGTGGAAAGTTTTAAGAGCGTATTCCAAAAAGAAATCTTTGCTATAAGTCGGAGATAAACCTCCAAAACAACCAACGCAATGAATGGGTAGTTATACTCAGCGGCACTCAAAGCAATCTCTGCATACGTGATTAAATCCCAATTGGTGCAGAAGTGAACAGTCTATGAGATAGTAAGTAAGTGCACCTTATCTGAGTGCTCGGTCACAAAGATATAACCGCGAATGAACTTGCTGATGAGCTCGCACGCACCGCAGCATCCACCATGGTAGGACTCGAAACTTTCATTGCCGTTGGTCCCCATGTCATAAAGGAGCTGCTCCACAAGGATGAAAGAGTGGGCAGGGTGGGGTATTGACAACAACTCCAAGGAATACGCCATGCCAAACTGCTAATGGGTGGTTACAACCTTAAAAGGTTTCAATAATGTATACTCAACCTCCCAAGGAACAAATAAAGGCCACTTGTCGCGTTCTGCACTAGCCACTGTAAGCTCAAGAAGCACTTGCTTAATTTTGGCTTAGCTTCCTGTGTAATACTCGGTTCTGCAGCTGTATATAGGAATATACAATTTACTGGGGCTAGGTGAATCATTGTGACTTCGGAGAGGGAACAATAGACCTTAAGTCGCGGTGAAATCCTCATTTATTAAGAAGCGTTAGGATACCGGCCTTAGTTAGGTAGCTATTCACAAGAAAGGCGGTATGAGCCGGAGCGTTGTCGTGGTGCAACTTCCGATCGACTTTGATGTCTTGTCAGACCCGATTGACCCTTCGTTTGAGTCTCTTGAGGACTTCTGCGTAAAACTTGGCATTTACGGTTTGACCAGGACGAAGAAATTCATGGTGAACGATGCATTTGATGTAAAAAAAGACAATGACCATCGTTTTCACTTTGGATTTGCTCATTCTTCCAGTCTTTATCAGCGACCTCTTCCCAGCCCTCCAAAAAGGCCTGGTGCCACCGAAACATACCACTTCTTCCTAAAGCAACATCTGGGTAAGCCTGCTTGATCATATGAAACGTCTCTGTCGCAGATTTACCGAGTTTCACACAAAATGTAATCGCATACCTTAGCTCTAACGAACCCTGCATTTTCCGCTTGTACCACTGACAGAAACACGTCGCGCGATAATGTTTGTCCTGACTCCCCAGGTGCTCGGAGTCAACTGACCAGCCGCCCGTTCGTTAGTTAGGGACTCCGAAGTATAGTCGCGGTGGAAGAAAATATGTCCTATAACATACCTACGTTGTATATTTCTTTTATGTCTAAAAATATGAGATCCGAGGTGTTTTTAGATTGATCTGGTAAAGCAGGACATTCTAGGAGACTTCACTTCTATTTCCTGTATGTCTAAAAGTATGAGATCCAAAATGTTTTTGCCTTAATCAGCCAAAGCGGGACATTCGAGGAGGAAGTGTTGAAACGACTCTATCCCATGTTCTTCCAAACAGGTCATGCACCTGTCATCAGACCGGATCCAGATAGGCTAGTGTCCAGTTAGGACTCCTACAACCATTGAAAGTAGACCGTGCTGAGAGCGTTCCTTGGATCTCCTGCTATTTACTCTGGGTCAGAAGGACCTTGTGACTGCGAGCTTAAGTCTATAATCGCTGCCTTCGCCGCTATGTCCACCCGTGCTATATGTGAGAAAACATTCAGTGCCATAGTTAATGTGATTCTTAGTGCATCACGCATACTGATGAGAGTGGTCCGTTGAACACTCGATTATTTTCTTGTGAGCTTAGTCTTTACTAGCGTCTTCCATCAAACAAAAATTTGGTAGAACATTATAGGCTTAATTATGGATTCATAGAGCCTAAGAGCTACCTTTGGTGAAAGTTCACACCTTTAGCCAATGGCTCCTTTACAGCAGTAGAGGGCAACCGGCTTCCTTGCTCTTTTTTCCATGTTGCGTTCTACAAAACCTTCCTGTCTACCATGAGCCCTAGGTATAAGTCTAAGTTAAGACTATTAATCATTGGTGTGAAATGTAGTGGCATCATCAACGGCGTCTTAAGTATGCTTGAATTCCTAACTGTCAACGTCGTTTAGCTGCTTCAAATGCGAAAGACGAAAGCTGTCCTTCATTTTCTGTTACATCCCAGCTTCGTTTGCTTACAATTTAATTAAAATCCTTTATAATTTGAAAACTTTCGCGTATTTTGTTTGCATTTTGCCATTATCAATTTGTCATTTGGCGCACGCAGACGTTCATTGTTTTATTTTATTTCAATAACGTCACCTTTGTGGAGTTCAACAACTTCCGCCTGCCGACTGAACGCAATATCCTTAAGTAAATATTATCTTTTCTTACTTTCATATCCACAAAGTGCCAAGTTGTGTTCGCACTCGAATTCGTACGAAATATTTTCAAAAGGCTTCTTATGCGTTGTCTTCCTGAGACACATTTCAATCGAACCGAAAATGGCGATATCGTTTGAATTTTCTTTGCCACTCGATATTTAATGACGCCAGGTTTTTGGCAAAGAAAAGTCAACGGCGGCACTTAGGTGTAGTTGTTGTTGCACATAGCCAAAGAGACGCGTAAAAAGTTTCTTGCGTTTATTCGCTTCACTTTTGCAAATGAAAAAGTTTCTTATTAACGTTTATAGAATCGGAAGTATCGGCACTTATGCAATGGTTGCCGCGTGGCAACCTGGGCTAGTCCCCTACCGCTAGTCACCTACCCCTCTTCCGTTGTTTCATGAAAGCTATTGATTCAGAGTGTCTCAGTTGTTCACTTAAGAAATTTTCTATCGTTTTATTGCTTTTGTTTTTTATTTATTTTCCGGTGTTAAGTGCTATCACCAAAACGTTTTTGCACTGTTCAATTTAAATGAGGATATAGCAGTTTAAAACAAGGAAAACCCGTTTTTTTTGGAGAGAAAAAGATCTGGGCGAAATTTCAGATTAATATCTCAAATCTGATGGACTAGTTCTCATATACTCGTATACAGACGCCCATGGCTAAATCGATTCAGCTCGTTTCTTTGATCATTTGTATATACATTTTGTAGGGTCTCCAATGATTCAGAGCAATGGAACGTCCGCTCCATCGTCATCGATTGAGGATTCAGGTTCACAATGGTGTTAAACTGTCACTGCCATTCAGCAGATTGGAGAAGAGTTCCCTCCGAAATTTCAGTAAGTCTATGCATCTGTTGCTGGATCACCTTTGGAGGTTCTACAAGAGTAAGTTCCGGTCT
This sequence comes from Bactrocera dorsalis, assembly GCF_023373825.1. Taxonomy (NCBI): domain Eukaryota; kingdom Metazoa; phylum Arthropoda; class Insecta; order Diptera; family Tephritidae; genus Bactrocera; species Bactrocera dorsalis. Next base: position 88,230,112 of record NC_064303.1, read on the forward strand.
TAAAATGTTCTGTTAATCGCCGCTTGTTATCGAAGGATTCTCGAGCATTACCCCTGTTGGCCAGCTTCTCAAGCTCTTCGTAATCACGCATTTCGGCCTCTCTATTTTCTGTCTACAAATGCGTCTCGCTTCCTTCTTCAACTCTCATAGTATACTTAACCCATCCCGCACATGTTGTGGTCGATTTTAACGTTGCAAGGTGGGCAGTCTTTTCTCTCCACAGCGACACGGCACTGTTTATTTGCGTTTTTCGAAAACCAATAGTTTCGTTTGCAGCGGTACGTAAAGCGCTGGAAATGCCGTCCCACAGTTCCCTTAAACCGAATTGCTGATGAGTAATTGCACCTTTTCGACGTCGTACCTTACTTGTGTTTGTTGACGTGTGATTTTTGCTACGTGAAGGCGGATGCGTATCTTAGTTTCAGCAAGATAGTGGTTCGAGTCAGTGTTGTGGCTTCCGTCCATCACTTCATGACGGATCTGGTCGGTGGCTTTTCGATCCGGAGACAGCCAGGTACCTTGATGAATTTTCTTATGCTGGAAGATGGTACTACAGATAATTACATATCGGGCCGCGGTGAATCCGATCAGCATCAACCCATTTGGGGATGTTTCATCATGTAGGCTGAATTTATTTCAGTTGTCATATTAGAACATTGAGGATACACTCCTCAACTGCAACCTTAGCAAAATTTGAACAGTTCTCAGCCCATTTTTGATAGTAATAGAGAGATTACGTCCAGTAACGGTGGTGCTCTTCCTGAAACAGGTCTGACGGGAAATAATTTTAGCTTTTTTTAATATCAAGGACTTTTATAGTTGGCATCACAAATGAATAGATTTGGTTAGGTCGTGGCGTTTGAGTTCCACAAATTTCTTAAACTTTAGGAGAGAAAAATGTTGTCACAAAGTAATTACTATACATATTTTAATTTCCTCTATGTATTTATTTATTATTTTAACATTCAACTTATTTTCTTTGCAGGCAAAGACGAAAAATCATTTGCCATGTACATTGACGGACAGCGCTCATGGTTTCAGCATAATTCCGTGCACGAGCGACGCGTCGAGGGTGGTATAACCACTGGTAGCACCATTGGCGTGCTACTCGATCTAGAACGACATACTTTAAGTTTTCTCGTCAATGAAATGCCACAAGGTTCCGTGGCATTCCGCGATCTCTACGGTGTCTTCTACCCGGCCGTGAGCATTAATCGCGGCGTGACACTGACCTTACACACCGCCATGGAGGCGCCGAAAATGGACTACTTCTGAGTAAGATTGAATAAGATGCGTTGCAATCCGAGAGAATGAACCGAAGTGACCGCAGTGTTGGGAAGTAGGAGAAGTGCAACGCTTAGGCGCGCTTCAGCTGTCTTGTAAATATTTCGTATTTAAGCGCAACTTGAAGAACTAGCAATGCATATACATACGAGTACATACCTAGGCGTCTACTTACACGTTTTTAAATGTATTTATAGGTTTAATTAGCATATTAATTTTTATGTAATTCGATTTGTAAGTAGCATAAATGGGTCGCTGACACATATCTTAAGCATTTAAAATGAAATGGAATTCAAAATCGCCATAATATTCCAATTATTAATTTTTATAAACATTTTGCATGTTAACCCACATCGGTACTAGTAAGGTCTAAGTCTATAGTTCGTACAAAATTCAGCATTTGCAGCTACAAAAATTTTGAAAAAATATTAAAAACGAAGTTTGAAAAATCAGATGGCATGTTGCAACAACAGACGATAGAAATAATAAAAAATTAAAGCAATAGTCGGTTTAAAACATTTAGAAGTGATAATGCTTCGATGAACCTTATAATATGAGCAGGCATTAACACATGTACAAACAAACAAACAATCTAAAAAATCTAAAGAGGTTCACCGAAAACTGGTTTAAACACAAGTCACTGTTAAAAAAATAGCCAAAAATTAAAGTTTAAAAAATAAAATATTAAATTGTTGAAATGTTGAAGAAAACAGTAAATAACGCGTGACTGCCAACGAAAATCAAATACTTATTATATGCAATACGTCGCAATCATAATCTTTCACCTTTTTAGAGGTTAGATAGAGTCAGACACGTGGAAAATTTACCGATTTTTGTTTGCCAATAATTTTTTTTTATTTTACAAAATAAAAAAAAAACTTAGCATTACTTAGCGTCTGTCACACGTTCTACTATATATTTATTGCGATCTTTGGATCGTGATCCATATTGATGACAGCTTCAATGACTATCACGCCGATTTTTAACTTTTTCATTACTTTGTTCCCTCGTATCACGAATTTGCATACAAAATGTTGTGGTTCGCTTGAGCAGTAATGAACTTTCAAGGCGCGATCTACGATGTTCCGGATTTCAAAATACTTTACAGTCATCTCATATTGTGTTTCATGTGGCGGCCTGTTTTTTAGATATTTTTTTTTTTGGTTTTTGGAGGACCAGTAAATAGATTAAGTCGAAGAGACCGAAACCCATATCGTCGTCTTCCTCTGACTCCATTTGCATTGGAAATTTTACAGCTGCTGCTAGCCACTAGCCCTCGAACGTTTCAAAGAGTCCGAGAACCCTTGGCTTATTATCTAATAACTCAAATACATATTTTACGAATTATTACTTTACTTTTCAGAGCGACTTTTAAAGATATTATGCTTTGAAAAAATGTTTGTTTTTAGAAAATTCTGACTACTCCTAACCCATTATGTTCCAAAATAAAAGCGAAAGCTGAAATATGCCACAATCACATCTATCTCCGATTAAACAACTTTTTTTCTTTAAAGCAGTCATAATCTAGCGCCTTGTAGTTTAGGTTATTTTATTCTGGTAGGCCAATGAGCCACGCATATATCAGTTTGATCCTTTACGATACTAGATGGAGTTCTGTTACTGGTTCATAAGGACTAGTCATCCTTTAGAATCCATGCTCCGGATGCGAATTTTACCTGACGTCGTCGCCTCACTATCGATACCTCCTCCAGTGTATCATACCCTGGGGACCCCAATTGCTTATAGCGTAGTCTTACTAATGTGGGACAAGTGCACAAGAGATGCTCCATTGTTTCACTGGTGCCTTGCTCTAGATATTTCCTGCAATCTTTTCGATCTGTCAGCCCCAGACAGTGACTAGTTAGTATTCCGATCATGTTCCAACAGTATCTTTTATCTAGTGCCAAAAGGAATTTTGTGTACTCCCGACCTACCATTTTGCACATGACTTTTGCAGTTTTGCACCCAGTTAGCTCGTTCCATCGGGTTTTGATTTTCTCACCAGGCTTTTGCCTAGATCATCGCCTGGCCTGGCACCCAGTAGAAATGAAGGTGATATGCTTCTGGCCATCAGCTGCCCTACTACCCAAGACACTTCTGGCCGCGGTACGAGATTACTGCCTTGATTGCAGCGGTCCTCTAAGCCCTTTCCACTGGCTTGCAGATTGTGCCTAGCATCTGCCTACACTCATATAAAGCATTACTAGCTTTTCTCACTCTTTCTTCCACGTTGTGCTTCCACAACAGTTTATAGCCTAAAAATCCCCAACTCAAGGTTCTTGGTGTGGTTCTTGAGAGAGAGTTCTGTCCAGTTGCTATAACCTTTAAATTTACCTAATTTTTGCAAAATTCCAAAAACTGAAGTATCATACTATCATCATCAGAAAAATTATTATAATTTGTATTAATAACTTCAAAAAATTTTTGGCCTTCCCAACGGTTTCATTTAGTTTAATCACAACAGTAGCAATGAAATTTTGTGGCAGATTTTTTATTTTATTCATCAATCAGTTTATTTTAAATTGCTTGGCTTTTTTTTCAGATGTATACATATATTGCATTTGGTTTCAGTTCACAGCCACTCATTTAAAAAAAAATCAAAAACAGCTGCTATAATATATTTAGGAATTAATGAATTACTAGACCTTAAACTGAAATTCGATACCAAAAAAATTTCTCCAAGCTAAATTACTAGACCTTAAACTGAAATTCGATACCAAAAAATTTCTCCAAGTTACAATCTATATTCCAAAATCGCAGATTCTAAATGTTGAAATTATAAAATTAAATGCTTAGAAAACATATATCTATATAAATACATACATATAGATATAATTGTATAAAATAAGAGCAAAATTAAAATTCGAAACTTTCAAGGCAAAGAAAAGTGAAAAGCTTTCCCTGCGCATGCCAGCTATACACTTAAGCTTATACCAAAAATGTCACACTAGCGTAAACTTTTTTAGAGCTTAGATACTTATACCCTATAAGTGTATTGTATTATAAATGCTTTGACACAAATTACATACATAAAACAAAAACCCAAAACCAAGAGACGAAAGCCAAAAGACTTCGCTAAATCACGCGAACTAAATTTAATTACTAACGATAATAGAAAAGCGCTCTGTAAATAGTAGTTGTCATTTCAATGATACGAGCAGCTACAAACTGTTCAAAAGCTTTCGAAAAAGCGGCAAAGAGTTGTACCATAATTATTTAAAATTTTAAAATGATGCCATGATAATAGACTGCACTTAAAAAAAAACTTTGCCATTAGTAAAATTGCGGGAAATTTCCAACGGCACAGAAGAAAAAAATCTAAATACAAAAAATAAAATAAAAATAAAAATCAATAAAACTCACAAACATACAAACATAAACTCGTTTTTTTCACTTTATTTGCATTTGAATCAAAGAAAGGCTTGTAAATTTTGCATAAATATTAATTGTTAGTATAGGCAAGCGTTTTCCATTATTGAAAACGCGAGAAAATTACAAAAAAATTACAAAAAATAAGAAAAATTAAATGGCATAAAATAAATATATGTACATATATACATATATGTGCAAGCATTTGTATTTAAAAACACGCGTTTAACGTAAATATCTATATATAAATATATATACTAATACATAAATACACGCATATATGTATGAATGTTTTAGCGATTAACCTATAAAATATTTTTTATTTTTAATTAAGCGTAAAACACTTAAACGTAATTGCAAAGTAAACAGTAATTTCGCATTAATCCCAATGTAATTAATTATTAATAATAAAAAACTATGTCAGATGATGAATTAAAAAGAAAAAAAACTAAACAAACACCAGCCAAACCAAATGAAGTTGGCTAGAATGTTCATAAAAATAGCAATGTAATGATCAAAAAATACCATAAATGATAATAAAATTTAATGGCTAATTATTAACAATCAATAAAAATACATATGTCACAAAGAAGCAACACTGGTTCGCATTACATTTTACCAAGTATTTACCAAGTTTAGAGTAAACCAGTCTACTACGGACTCTCAGGATGATTTCTATAACTTACTTGCTTATGGGTATAATTAGCTGTTAACGGATCGAACACACTAGCTTGTATGTAACTTATTTGAACTCGGTGAATTATTTAGGAGCACCTTAATAGTTTAGAATTTGAGCAAATCTCTGCGCTTTTTGGTTAAACTGAACGAGATTGGAAAACTATTTAAATCTAAAAGATGATCCATTTCGAAGTTCTCTACTTTTTGAAAGAAAAAACACAGAAACTTCAAATTTAATAGGAAATGTTTATTATCATTCGAAAGAACATTCTTTGGCATTTATTTTTTGAAGATTATCTCTTTCAAATGTTGGCCGCGGCTACATCTCAGATGGTCCATCCGTTGAGTCCAATTTTCGATGACTCGTTCGAGCATTTCGACTGGTAACTGGCGAATGACACGCGTGATGTTTTGCTCCAAAGCCTGAAGTCTGAAGTCTGGCAGGATTGTCCGCATAGATCTTAGATTTTATATATGCTCACAGCAAAAAGTTTAACGGTGTAATATCACACAATATTGGTGGCCAATCGACCAGCCCGAAACGTGTAATTATCTACTCACCGAAATGTTCTCTCAATAAATCCATTGATTGATACAATGTGTGGGAAATTACGCCGTCTTATTGAAACCATTGTCGCCTATCCACGAGCTTCAATTTCAGACAACAAATAGTCAGTTATCATTCCATGATAACGGTCATCATTGACGGTAACGTTCTCGTCACCATCATTTTTATAGAAATATAGACCAATGATTCCACCTGCTTGCAAACCACATCAAACCGTTGTTTTTTCTGGATGAATTGGCAGCTCTTGAATCTTTTCAGGTGGTTCTTCTTCCCAATGCCTGTTTACCTATTCATTGAGCTAGTAATGTGTCTCAGCGCAGAACATTATTTGGCTCGAAAACGTCGGATCTTCTTGGAACTTTGCAAAAACCCATAGAAGAAGCGATGTCGCGTGGGAAGGTGGAGCGTCTACATTTCTTTCTCAAGCTGTATTTTGCGAGCTTTCAATTTAAGATCTCGACGTATAACACAACAAGTCGTTCGATACGTCAGTCCGAGTTGCTACGAACGGCGCCGAATAGACTCTCCACGATCTTCGTGTACACTCTTAGCTACGGCTGCGATATTTTCTTCACTGCCTGCTGAACTTAGTCTATTTAGTCGAATATTACCCAATAATGAATGTTGGGACTCAAGGTGGCTGATGGTGTTGCGAGAAGTTCGCTCAGTAGGCCGATTATGTTGACTATAAGTTGAGTTATAGAACATGAATTTTCGTCATAAAGTTGAACGATTTGTGATCGTTGTTCAGGTGTAAGTCTTTCCTTTATGAAATACCAAACAATACTGAACAAAAATAACATGATAGCTTGACAGGACTCACGCGTGTTCTGTCCAAAAAGGGTATTTAAAGAAGTACTTCTACTTCAATCACACTATATAAGACATCAGAAACATCTGGTGTGTTTAACGCAGGTACCTGCTGTACCCTATGGCGCTGAAGAGCATAGCGGATCATAATACTGCGTTGATCAGCGCCCTAAAAATTTCAGGCATTTTTAGTAGCAATTAGTAGTGTGGAATGTACACACTAACCTGGTAGCAGGGTTTGAGGCCTATCTGAAATATCTGCCATACTTTAGGTCCCGCAACCGGTTGCAATACAGCTCCACAAAATGTCAGTTCTTCACGTATTTGAATATCAAGCACAACCAACGCGATATTCCCTGAAGGACCGTGCCGCATGAGCAAGTTGGAGTGAACTCCTAGGTCTCCTGGTCCATGTCGTACCAGAATAAAATCTCCGGTCTGACCTCATAGCCGAAACTACTGTCAGTTGAGCTTCCATACTGCTCTGGACTGGTATCGAGAGGTTGGACTCCTTACATTCATTACACCCATGGGGGGACGCAACAACTTCCGCAGTATATATTTTATGAAGTACTGGCCATGTATGGCGGCCTAACCTCACGGTGCTTTAAAGCAAATATGTAGATCACATAATAGGAAATTGCCAGATGTGCTTGTCTCCGTTATGGTCAGTAAAGTAGGTGTTGAAGATAGCTCAGACTTAAGAAATGAAAAGCCAAAAATTGCTTCTTACTTAAAAATTAGATACTTTCGTAGTTAACGCATACTCAAACTTGCAAGCTATAAAAGCGGGTGCAAGCTTCACTGACTCAAATTATGTTGCAGCGATAGCCGCGGCTGACTCAACATTGTTAGCAGCTGGAGAGAAACCTTCGGAATCTACCCTGGTAGTGCAGAAAGTATCAATACATAACTAGGTACCTAGGTATCACCCTAGACATTAAGCTCCGGCGAAAAACCTTCGTCAAGAAAATATGTTGAGTGCTGGATATAAAATTTGCAACGCTATAACAACTAATCTTCAGGAGATGCGCTCTATCAATCCAAACCAAACTGCTAATCAGTCCTTAAACCGATTTGGGCCTAAGAGGACTACCCAAGTTAAAACAATAAGTACTAAGAAGCTTGGTTACTGATGCTTGGTAAGTTCGATTTGCTGATTTACAGCGTGTTCTCAGGAACAGAAACTTTGACAGCCTGTTAGAGGCTGCCAGGCTCATCGAAGCTTAATTGCTTCAACAGCAAATTTTATGACAAGACAGAAGCGCACAAAAATAAGGAGCATAAAAATTACGAATCAAAGACGACTATTATTATGTACTTATTCAGTTACAATCGCGCTGGTATTTCCGATCAATCTACTCTTTTATAAATATCATCCGAGAGCACCGATTAAAGCCCATATGCTCCCGAAACCCAAATCACAGGAATGACTATGCATATGATATGTTTGCGTTTGTTATTCAACAGAACATCCTTAATTTATTTGCGAAACCCGACCTTCGCAGCCACTTTGATAGGCAACAAGCTCTCGACCGCAGGCCAATAATAGGCAAAGCGAAATCAGCTAAAATTAAACGGCTGCAAAGCAACCGTACACAATAACCTCCAGGTATTTCTAAACAAGCGACAGTGCCATCCATGTATTGTGCGCGTGTGTGTGTGTGCTCACTTATAGTCGCATTTGAGGTCGACCGAACTGCGTGATTGCAGAACCACCAGATAGCTCATTATTATTTCTCAATTGATTTTGCTACGCTGGCAGAGGCTCGCCTAATCTCCAACTACCCGAAATCGGCCAATCTCTCTCCCCCACACTACTCCCTCCAGCAGCACTTTGATGCGCCACTGCACAGCGTTGGATAAACATCAAAGCTTTTCAATTTAAATAATAAATTAAAGCCACACCAGCAATTGTAGGAACTCAAACAAAATAGAGTAAGTAAAACAAAGAAATTGCAAAAACAAAAAAAATTGAAAAATTAATGTATGCACCTTTTGTACGTATGTATGTATATCTATGGAAAATACATACAGGCACATATAAGTAAATGAATAAATTGCAAAGGCAAAAAGTCGACAGCATTGTAGCCGACATTGAAGAAGATGAAAACCGCAAATATCTGCGGTCAAAATGAATTTGCTGCCGAGGCCATGAAGTGTCGGTGATAGCCGATTGCCACTGCTGCCACTGACATGCTGGTAAATGGCCAGCTGCTGGGAAGTGCGGTGGTGTCAGCGTTTGTTGACCGCTAACTACTCAGCCACTGATTGTTGAAATCAAAAGCCAATGGAGTTTATGCCACTGCAAATGGATAACTCGAAATTAAATAAATAACTTGATTAATAAATATACTCATAGATACATATATACATTAAGACCTAAAAAGCACCCGGAAATTGTAAAAAGAAAAGAAATATTTAATAATGCATCAATATTCATTTGGCCGCCTTCAGAGTAATTCCCACCAGATGTACGAGTAATACACTTATGCTAACAATTTTTCCAGTCTTCGAAACACTTTTTATATGCCCTTTTTTGGAAAGCCTTCAGATCCTTCAGCGAATTTTGTTCTATCTCGATCTCCATCAACTGAAAACGGGTTCCACGGAGCGGCTTGGGAACAAGAAAATGCCAAATATAGTGAATGCGTTGGTTCATCGATGCTATTCATTGCGTTTTTGGCTTTAGATTCGGTCACAATCGTGGCTCGATGCGAGAAAAATTCAACTTTATCGGAATGAGTAGAGCTAGAACGCGTTTCATACTTAAAATATCCACCAAAATCATTCGAACGGACTCGCGAAATATGTCGAGCTCTCTTACCATCTCTCTACCACTTGCCTGACGATTTCCTAGCATCATGTCCTTCGCTTTTTTAATATTTTAATCAGTTGAAGAGGTCGAAGGTAGTTCAGAACGAGACATGTCTTCAACGATCTCTCGACCTTCTTTGAAGGTTTTGTGCCATTTCCAGCAGTCGCAGCGATACCGTACTCGAAATTTTATTAGAAATATAAAATTTGACACAAATTCTTTGTTCGATATTTTTATCCATTTGTAAAAATCGTAACGCATTACTGAAGTATATCGGCTTAAGCAGCTGCTGTAAACAAATATAGTAATTAAGAACAGCAAGGAAATTTTATTAGAACTTCCGGGTTCTTTTTTGCCACGATGTATGTCATATAAGTATGTTTTTGAGCTCATTGCTCGGCTTATCCAATATATAAAGGGTATTTCTTTAGACATGTGGCTTTCAGGAAGCAATAAAACTCGTATAATTCAATATTATGGCCAAGAATTTGGCTTTATTGTTAAACTAATCGTTGGCCATTATGCTTTGATTTTGGGCCGTTAACACCCGTGGTTAAATAAATAAATTCCAGCCGAGGGATCGAATTTTCGACCACTTATTGGACCGTATGTCAGCAAAACGTACCGAATATTCTTTTTCAAGGCGCCAAATGTCTCGACTTCATCTGTGTAGACAAGCTACTTCACATAACTCCAAAAAAAATGTCCACCGGCGTTAAACCGCACGGTCTTTGAGGGGACGACGCAGACCCACCACGACAGATAATGCGCTCACAAAAAGTTCAATAAACTACTTGTTTCGTTAGCTGTAAGCATATAAGCGCCTTTCTGTTGGAACCAAAGGTCGCCATCATCACATCAACATCCTCCAAGAACCAAAACGTTATTAATCATGGCTCTATAACGTTCCGCATTGACTGCAACATTATGACCGTCTTCAAAAAACCATGGACCAATGACTCCTCTGCTCATAGAACACATCAAACAGTGACTTTTTAAGGTTGTAACGGCGTCTCAACAATGGCTTGTGGATTATTAACAACAACCGCATATTCAACCAAAAGTAAGCTTTATCGCTGAACGAAATTTAATTGTGAAAATCGGTATCGGTGGCCATTTCGTTTTGGAATCACGACATGCTTGATGTTCGTTCCGTTTCAATTCTTGAACGAGTCCGATTTCGCAAGACAGCAAACCAAGATCCGTGGGAAAAATCTTTCACAATGTGAATGGACACAGGCTCAGTCGGATTTGCTTCGAGCCTATGCTTCGAGGATACGCATAATCCGCTAAAGTAAATGTGCTACGAAACCGATCTATGATCGCTCGAATTACCGAATCTCTTGGGTGATGTTTTCGATCGAATATTTGACGCAGCGAGTGTTGCGCCGAAAAATCGCACGCCTTAAAAAAACACCCATTATCATTCATTCAACGGACACCCAGGAAGCTACTGCTACTCTTGAATAATAAATATTCCGAGAATTCAGATTAGACAAGGAAAAATTTTTTAGTGCTAACCATTGTGGAAGCTTTTTTAAGAACCGCTTTGTTAATTGGAACCGAAAATCCAAAATTCCTCTTCATAATTAGTGCCTAAATTTAGTTATTTTCTCATACAGAAAAATTTAATAATTGAAAATAAACGGAGTCTAGTGCATCTATTAGATGAGTGAAAACCTCTGTTCGTTACGGTTACGTAGTTACGACGTCGATACAAATCAAGTTCTTCTCTTCTTCTAACAACATGAACTTCAAGTAAATTTATTTTAATCCATTTTTAAGCAGCAAAGTCAGTCTGGGGTTTTCAAAGCAGCGATAAATATTTTGGCTTAAAGTACACTTTAGATTTTAAATACCCGAACACTTTGACACTATAGTAGACAAAATAGCGATTTTGTAAGCCCGTAAATCAAGATCCTTCCGTAAAATCTTTCATTAGGTGTTTGGGCACAGCCCCAATTGTTTCACATGGTGGTTTGACTCTAAGTACTTACGTCACTCATTATGATGGAGTCGGTGAAGGTGTTCATAGTTTCCCTTTGGATATGGGTCAGTGCTTGTCTGAATTTTGTTACGCCCGAGGTCTGGTCGGCGTACTTTTCGATATCGTCGACGTAGTCAAGGAATGATGCTCCTAGGGGGCGGATACGCTTCCAGCAGACAACTGCAGGGATGGTTTCCACAAAAACATCCCAGCAGAAACTCCTTGGAGATGAGTGTATTAAATTTTTGACCGGTAGAATGTGAGCCTCACTATGTAAGTGTTCAGCAGATACGGTTGGACCCATTCGGAGGCTTTCTAAGTACATGTCGACACTGTAGGTAATTATGATAACTTTTTTAAACTTTGAAATACATGTCTAATAAATACGAGCATTGAAAGAAAGAAGTTCCATCCCTTTTTCATACATATATCCCTTATTAAATTGACAAATTAGGGCTGTTAACGGTATGAACATTTTTTTAGTTGATGGTATTGAATCGGGAAATACAAATGTTTCTATCGGTCTCATTAGGCGCCATTAATTTTAGATACATATCCTTTAACTGAATATATCTTTTAAATAAACCTTAATAATAAACTATACCAAAATATCTGGATTTAAGCCTGCAGCAGTTGACGCATTTGTTTTCTTCCAAAAAGCACCAAAATGCTACATCTGGAGCTTCTTTTTGTAGAATTTGATACAACGATTGGCCATCCATTCATTCGATTTCAGCCGAACAGTGACAGGCTGTCAAAGTGACAGTTGAAAGCCGGACAGTTGGTTGGAAGGTTTGGCGAACAGCTCAATGCCAGCGAGGTTAACAAATAACTTAATTCGGCAACTGAGTGAAATAGGGAAGCGAATGGTAGGAGTATATTTGCGACACATACATACACGGAAACATATGAATTTCTATTCTCACACAACTGCCACTGTCGCTCAGTACGTCCATGCGTCAACACCCAACTCTTGTCAGCTTAAGCGGAATTCAATATTGAGCCGTCACTATGCGATTTTGATGTATGAGTTTCGTGCTCCCATTTTTTCGATGAATTAAATTTTTCAAACAAGTATTATTTGTTAATTAAAGTACTTTTACTGTTTCGAAATCGTATGCTAAAGTTTCCAATAGCCCTCAGTTTCTATTGTAATTTAGCAAAAGAAAAAAATCCGACTTTGCATTGCCACTATGCAAGGCCACTTCAACATCCACGAACTCCAGCGACAAGTGGCACTCGACGGAGCTATAAGTAGCACTTAATTTTTGCGCCCCTCCAAAGTTAGTTACACGCTGACAGTGACGTTTACAGTTAAGTAAGCAAACAGTGGCAAATAAGTAAGCAATCAGGCCATCAAGTCAAAGCCGAGCTAACAAACCCTAAATACATACTACTTGCCCTCGGTGTATGGCTGCGCGAGGAGTGCGGAGCAATTGCGAGAATTGTGTAAATAGCAGTCATAAGTTGCAACATCCAGCCGCAACAGCAACGCCCACCTCATCCCTGGGCACTTTTGTCTTAACAAAGCAAAGCCTCATTACATTAAATACTTGTCTCAAACCGAAAAGCGCAACCTTTGGCATAACAACAGCAACCACACGCGCCTTGAAGTAAGCCATCAGGAAAGTAATTATTTAATTACGAACATCTACACATATTTACATACACTAACTATATATATTTTTTTGAGGATTTTCACAACATTAGTATTTGACAGATCACGTGGGATTTCAGACATGGCTTTCAAAGAGAAAGATGCTCAGTACAACGACTTTATTTAAATGCTGCACTTACTAACAACAACAAGGGTATGGCAAACATTCTGCTTATTACCAAAATCATTCGGTTCGAAATGCTAAGCAACAACAAATACTCGGTAAATTCAGGTAAATACATATCATTTACTCATTTCTGGTTGAATGGCTACGAAAATAAGGATGTATGTGCACTTGGGGTGAAGATCGGTACAACAGAAGCCGTTCAAGAACTGACTAAGTTGCGCACTGTTTGGTGTGTTTGTAAGCCGGAAAATCATTGGACGAGTTATTTTCAAAGATTTGCTTCTTCATAGTGACGCAACGTTACGAGTGACTGGCGATCGCTATCGTTCGATGCCACAAACTTTTTGTATCAAAGCGAACTGAACTTCTTGACATGTGGTTTTCAACAAGATGGCGCTACATGCCCCGCTCGCGAAAGAGGAAGGGAAAACTTCGACAACAAGATGTCTTCTAAGAAATGGACCCGTAAGTTGGCCACCAAGATCATGCGATTTAACGCCTTTAGACTATTTTTTGTGGCTACGTCAAGTCTAAAGTCTACAGAAGTCAAAGCAACTATTCCAGCTTTGGAAGACTCAATAGTCGAGAAATTCGGGCTATTCCGGCCGAAATGATGAAACACTTGCCCAAAATGGGACTTTCCGAATGGACCACCTGATCGGGTTAGCCGGGGTCAACATTTAATGAAATTATCTTCAAAAAGTAAATGTCATGAACCAATCTAACGTTTCAAATAAAGAACCGATGAGATTTTGCAAATTTTATGCGTTTTTTTTTTTAAAAAAGTTATCAAGCTCTTAAAAAATCACCCTTTATTTGGTTGAAGGTACAGGGCAACAACATTAGCTGTGCTAGTTGATAGCTTTTAATGTGCACTGGCTTTCTGAAAGCCAACTTAGTACAACGACTTTATTTAAATGCTGCACACAGCAAACAACAACAAGGGTATGGCAAACATTCTGCTTCATACAGCACAATTGGGCTGCAACAACAAATACTCGGTAAATTCAGGTAAATACTACGTTTACTGCTTAAAAGACGTGACTTCTTCGAAATATATGGATGTATGTGCACTTGCCATTAGATCGGTACACAAGAGTAGTGACTAAGTTGCGCTCTGTAAGATTTTTAAGCCGGAAAATATACGAGTTAGCCTGAAAGATTTGCTTCTTCATAGTCGACTCCGTCACCGAGTACTGGCATTTGCCCCGGTGCATGAACGTCTAACCACAATCCGTATCAAAGCGAAGTTCTTTAACATATCGCTGGTTTGCGCTCACGCCCCGTCGAAAGAGGAGGACAAGGTGACCGAAGATTATAAGTGATTGGACTGCACCTATAAGAGCTGCCCCCGCCAAGATATCAAAATCGTGCTCGTTTTTAACGCCAGGGTGGTCAAAGAAGGTATCTTTGACTCAATAGTCGGGAAATTCAACCTCCACGATGAAACACTCCCAAATGGGTTGGGGCTCATCGGCTTAGCCGGGGACCGAAATAAGATTATCTGCAGTACAAAATTCCAGCATGGAAAAAAAATTGCCCAGCAAAGTCGATATTTCGAGAAATCGAATGAGTCCAAACGTATCTGTCGAACACTTTCACTTTGCAGTTTTTATTGAAATATTTTTGTGGAAACCATACTTACAGCCGTGTGCTGGAAGCGGAGCCGCCCCACCGACTAGGGACATCAAGAGGTATTTCTTTTACGACGATTTCGCAAAGTACACTGACCAGACTACAACGACGTGGTCTTTAAAAGCACTGACCGTCATTTAAAGTGAATCCCTTTCAGTGAATGGCGCATTAGGAGTTAAGCCAACACCCATGTAAGACAAAAAATTCCAGTTGCCCCGAGAACCTGGAGTGACCTTTGCTCAACTTCGTCGCCGTGTTACCTTCTCATCTAAAACACCAATTGCTGTTACTCGAGACTCTTGAGACTCATGAGAAGCATTCATTAGTGGAACTGATTTTTCGACCGAATAGACCACGTCCACGTCCACTTATCTTAGTGAAAAAAATAGCAGCGCAGCTAAAAGTGTACACAACCACGTGAAGAGTCATTTCCACTATCATCAACTTGGACTGACGTATGGAACGACTTGACGCATTTAAAGTCGACATCGGGCTTTTTGAAAAGTGATCCAAGGAAGATCCGACTGTTTTCGAGAATTAAATTGTTAGTGAATACGATTAGTTGCCCGTTTCTCAGCAAATTTTAGGACAAAGAGCAACCTAGAAGTAAAACATAAAAAGCTATCGCACATCCAGAAAAAACAGCGGAGTGGTTTGCGAGCCGGTGGAATCATCTTCATGGAATTTCCTGTGGGGAGATGTAAAGTCTAAAGTCTATGCGCTGGATTACAATTCTTTAAAATCTTTCGATTTAATGCCGCTGGACTATTTTATGAGTCAAGTTGTGTGATGGTTTTTCCAAACCCCATATCAGTCGTCATATGATTCGCCTTGAAAGAAATTATTCGGCTCATTATTCCTGAGATACAGCTCCAATTGTTGGACAGATGCATCACATTATTATTTCCTCTAAGATAGAAATTGGAGGTATAAGTCAGCCGCGGTAGTCACCGGCGCCGTAATGTTTTTGATGGGATAGTCTTTTGGCTGAGAGCTATTGTAGCGCTTGAGATTTTCCGTTGGTCCGTAATCGTACTGACAGAAACGTCCCGAGTCGATGAGTTGCACGTAGTGTTTGAATTGCTTCAGATTGCAACCGCTTGGCAGATGAGACATATAAACTGGCGCCATGGTCTGAGGTTTGGAAAAAAAATAATAACTTATAATTTGTAAAATAAAATTTTATTTGTTTTCACTCACCGCATTCCACATTTTGGAATGTTTTCCTAATAATTGATACATGTAATCAAAGCAAGTATCTTCGGTCATCTTGGAGCGGAAGCAAGCTTTCCACAGTTCAGTACGTGGTAGAAACTCGGTAATTGCGTTACCGGATACAGCCATTAAATTTCTCAACAATAATTTCAAAGGAGCATTATACAATATAATTTTCTGCGTTTGCCAATTCGTCACTTGGATTCTGGTTCGTATTTCTTCATTAACTCTACCATATTTTTATGAGTCAATTCGCGTGCTTCCAAACCCCATATCATCGTCATATGATTCCACTTCTTATATGGATAAAGGTGATTTTCCACAACATTTGGTAGCTCTTTGGACAGATGCATCACATCTTTGTAGCTGCTAAGATTATCATTGGAGGTATAATAAAGCGCGACCGGCGCCGTAATGTTTTTGATGGGATAGTCTTTTGGCTGAGAGCTATTGTAGCGCTTGAGATTTTCCGTTGAACAGAGCCGTAATGGACAGTGGTGACAGCAATAAGCATCTATATGGTCGTTCGAACTAGAGTTTTCAGCACGTAGATGTTTGAATTCAACTCTCAGTTTAGACCACTACAGTGTCTTGGCATAGATGAGACATATAAACTGGCGCCATGGTCTGAGGTTTGGAAAAAAAATAATAACTTTTATTCTCACAAATTGTAAAATAAAATATTTATTTGTATTCAGATAGCCAAGCGGCTTTAAAGTCACATCTTGGTATGTTTTCCTAATAATGTCTCGATCTCTTAGTGGATCAAAGCAAGTATCTTCGGTCATCTTGGAGCGGAAGCAAGCTTTCCACAGTTCAGTACGTGGCAGAAACACTCCACAATTAGACTCTGAAAAAGAGGGAATTTCTCATAATCGGCAGCAAAGGAGCATTTACATTTTTCATATAAATATAACAGAGGCTCGGTGGAGTCAATCCTTAACTTGCTTAACAAGCAGGCAACGCATGTCATCACAAAGAAGGATGTGGTGCCGACTATTAACATTCAATTTAGAGCCAGATTTTTAGACATCTACTAAGTAAAATATTTACACACAGTGACCTGTGATTGGTAGACATGCCAGCTATAGATTTGTGTTTATTAGTCCGGGTAGAATTTGATCAGATGGAAGTAGAAGAAGAGGACGTTCTATTCGTTTAAACAGAGCCGATGAGAATGCAAGGCTTTGTGTAGGAAAAGAATCGCAACCACCGTCGAAATTTTTTTGACGATGTTTCGTAAGTGATTTGCTTGTTTAGATAGAAAAGTAAGAGGAGCCAATATTTTAACTGAAAACTGACCTGCGAATGACCGAAATATGCCATTTTATCATAGCCCGTCTTATTCAAAACATAATCTATCGAGGCAGGCAAATCATAAAAGCCAATTTCATGCCAACTGAATCGCCAAAATGACTTGTCGATATCCGGATTATACGTTGTATGGTTGCGAGAATAGAAATTGCCACGTGCGTTGCCCATCCACACATCGTAACCCAGATCGTACAGATAGTAACCTGAAAATATAAACGCGCAACAATAATAAAATGTATTTGTATAACGTTTATTTGATGTACTACATTAAAACTACGATTACGCTTATGGTACTCACCGAGAGCCGCCCACGGCCCACTTAGCAGCCAAGTAATTGAGCTATCTAAAAGACCATGCATTAGAAAAACGGGTCGCGCCTTCGGACGCGGCAAACGAAATAGACGCAAAATATACTTGTCCTCGGTAGTGACAAAGTGACTTTCCAAAGGGTAGTGATACTTTCGTGTGAGTCCCAACTATGCATGCAAAGGGAAAATATAAACATAATAAGTGTTTAAGTAAAATATAAAACAAATACTCTTCACAAATAAAATTGTTTTCTATACAAGAACTTTATTCTGAACTTTCCTGTAAAAATTATTCAGATTGGATCATTATATTGGTAGTGGAAAAAATCTTTTTGTATTTTGTCAATAGATGTATCTCGCTCTGGTCGACCTATCGTTAAAAAAGTCGATTAAGTTATGGAAAAGGTTGACCAGGACCGTCACATATGTAAGTATTCATGACATCGCTAAGGAACTTAACATTCATCATCAAACTGTTTTGAACCATTTAAAAAAGGCTGAATACAAAAAAAAGATCGATGTTTGACATGAATTGTCTGTGAAAATTTTAGTGGAATTAACATCTGCGATTCTTTGCTAAAACGAAATGAAATCGAACCATTTCTAAAGCGAATGGTAACAGGAGACGGGAGAGAGAAAGTAGGTCAAATACGACAGTAATGGTACAAGCGTGGTGAAGAATCGAAAAAAGGGCCAGAACTGATCAACAGAAAGGGCTTCGTCTTCCATCAGGACAACGCTAGACCACACACATCTTTGATGACTCCGAAAAAACTGGGAGAGCTTGGCTGGAAAGCTTTGATGCATTCACCATATAGACCTTGCATCATCGGTCTACCATTTGTTTTGGTCAGTGCAGAACTCCCTTAATGAAGTAGAGTTGGCGCTTCAAAAGAAGCCCATGAAAATTAATTGACGCAGTTTTTCACGAAATCAAGAAAAGTTTTGCACTGATGGAATAATGTCTCTAGCGGAAAAATGGCAAAAGTGAGGTCGACCACATTTGGTTTATTAAAATTCATTGTAAACATCAAAAAAAAAAATTGAAGTTTGATAAGAAATACGAAAAAACTTTTTTGACTACCCAATATCATATCATATATTGTACCGTTTTCTCGGACAAAAATCTAAGTTCAATTTCGTAAAGATATATTGTTTTGTATAAGTTTTTCATGTAAGAACTTGATTGATAGTGGATCAGCTGATCCGACAATCTATTCTATTGTAGAGGGTCTCCGACGTTTCATACTGAGTGTTCCAAACTTCCACGATCGACTGAAAACGGGTTCCAATTTCAGTTTGGGGAACAATAAAAAAACACACGCAGCGAAATCCAGTGAATACACAATTCCGGTCGTTTTTGATGGATATTCTCACACAAACGCCTTAATACGACCAAATAGAACTCCTAATTGACCGCTTGGCCTCCGGAGCAAATTCATGAAGCACAAAACCACGAATATCAAAAAAAATAAAACAAAACGAGCGTCAACTTGATTATTAAGCGGCTTTGGTGTGTGTGTGTGTTTTTTTTTTTTTTTTGTTTTCGGCTTGGAGTCGGATCGGATCTTTAGTGTACTCTTTTTGGAAAAAATTCAGCTTTATCGGGATGAGTCCAGCAAGAACGTTTTCATAACCAAAATAACCACTAAAATCATTCGAACGGACTTGCGAGAAATGCTGTAGTCTCTTGCCATCTCTCAAACCCTTGCTTAACGATTTTCAAGCTCCATATCCTTCAACTTTTTAATATTTTCATTAGTTGAAGAGAACGAATATTATCCATAACGAAGGATGTCTTCAACGATTTCTCGACCTTCTTTGAAGACTTTGTATACGTACCACTCGTAGGCTTTCATTTTTGATAAAATTGAATCACCGTAAACCTTTTTCAACATTCGCAACGATTCCGCACACGAAATTTGGTTAGAAATACAAAATTTGAAATACATTCTTTGTTCGATATTACTATCCAATGTAAAAATCGTAACGCACTTCTGAGGTGTACCGACTTAAGCAGCTGCTCTAAAGAAACTTATTGTGCCTGATCGCGCTCATATTTGGCATAGTAATTAAGGACGGTCCTATTAACTTATAAAATATTTTTTTTTAATTACGACTACCGGGTGCTTTTTGTCACAGTGTATTTCTCTATGTCACTAGCACTTTTTGTAAAAACAAAGGCACTCAATTTTTTGGCGATATAACAGAAAGTTTTTCAGGTTTTTACTAACCATATCCAAAGCACTATCTTCTATCACTGATGCCGAATATTTCTCTTCCATATAACCGGCTATAGCGACACCAAAGAAGCACATCAATTGTAGAGTGTTGCTAAGCGTTATTAAGTGGAACATATTGGTGGATTTTCGGTTTTAAAATCTTTGTTGTCTTGAACGAACTTGTTAGAACGAACTTTTAAAAATATTTATTTCACAATATTTAATATTTGTATTTTTGTACTATTGCACTTGTTTTCACACTTTGCATTTTCATGGTTATGATTCGCTTGAAATATTTTCAGAATACGCGACAAATTTTCCGATGTTTTGAAGTATCGCCGCTGAAATCGAAAAACACTGTGAGTGCTTCACTTGCACGGTGAGTGAAGTTCATCTAAATAATTACACACGTACATTATACTATATATTAGGTATGTGGCTATATGTTATTTATTGGTATTTAAATATATACATATGTATACTATTAGATATATGAACAATATATGATTTAATCAGATTTTAGTGCCGATATTTAAAGCTCGTTAACTTGTCATTAGCTTTGACCATTAAAGTAATTAAAAATTAGTTTGACAAAAAAAAATATTTCAAAACTGTATTATGTACTTTAACGATGGTTAAATGATGTATATGTATACTGATATATATCTAAAGCACATTACGATTTAATTTCGAACTTATTTTGGCACAATAAATATCCCTTGCACTCAAATTCATCAAATCTCAAATCTCAGCTCTTAATTTACAAAGTTATTAGTTTTCAATATTACCGTTACACAGAGTTATAAACAATGAGTTACAAAAAATAATTGATTTAACAAATTAATTAAATTTATTTTTTAATCCCGCAAATCTTAAATAAAAGTTATATTTTAATTTTTTAAACCGTATTGAAAAGGAAACAAGTAAGGAAGGGCTAAGTTCGCATGTAACATATATAGGATTTCGTATATATTTTATTTAAAAGCATGAAAAATTGCCTTCATTATTTACAATCACAGATACACCAATAACACGTGATCCAAGTAGAGGTACTTTTTGCAATAGATTTTTGACAGATCACGCGTGAGCCATGTCAAGCTGTCTTGTTATTTTTGTTCAGTACTGCTGGATATTTCATCATGAATAGACTTACGCCTGAACAACGTTTACAAATCATTCATTTATTACGAAAATTCACGTTATGTTAAGGGGGTATTCTACTCTATAAATCAAATTTTGAGCAGTTTTTTGAATTTTATTTAAAAAAACAAAAACAAAAATATTTTTACTATCAATTTTTTATGGTGTTTTTATTGATATCTTAAAAATACAGAAAACAAAATTCTACAAAAAAATATTAAAAATTAAAATAATTAGAGGGTGGGAGAGACAGGTGTAAAAAATGGCGCATTCTGGTGACATTGATCCTGACTCTCCTGGTGGTCTGAAAAAAAAATCAAAAGAAATCTTAAACAGTGAGAATGCGGTTATAGTCCCTACCTCAGGGAACACGAAAAAAAAAATTTTGAAAAATGGCGACTGTCTGAATATGAAACTCATTTTTTACACTTTTTTGAAATTCCTGAATTTTTTTTAAAGATTAAAAACAAAGGATTAAGGATTATATAAAGAAGGTTCACACAAAATTTCAAGTAAATCGGTTGTATAGAACTTGAGATAATGCCGGTACCGTGTGGAAAAAAGTAGTTTCGAGAAAAACGCGTTTAAAAAAGTGAGTCTACCTACCTACCGGGCTAGGTACTGCGTCACTAAAGTAACTGTAGCTCTTAAACTAATTTTAATTTTTAAAAATCCTTTGGAGGATATGTTCTTAAGGGTCTAAACTTTAAATATATGAAAAAAAATCTAATTTTTCAAAATTCTAGAGTAGAATGCCCCTTAAGAATGTATTTCGCACGCTTCGCTCAATTTATGGTCAACATAATCGGAGAACTGAGTGTACTATTCGCACCACCATCACACATCTTCAGATCCAGCATTCATTATTGAATAATATTCGATCGAATATACCACGCCCAACACGCAGAAAAGGAAATACGTTTTCGGTTAATGATGTTTTGTGGGTGTGGCAGTGGTCCGATTACGTTCATTCACGGACTCCGCCTTACTTGTCTGCTACGGAACATGTGTATACTGCACTCGTATAGTTTCATCAATATAAGTTAATTAATTATCTTGGATTTCGACTTGTCTCGTCCTCCTGCTTCTGATCATCTATATATGTATGTATAGCCCTATATCTACATCGTTTAATTTTAGGTGATACATGATGAGTATTATAATCTCTAGCAACATGTTGCAAGAGTATAAAAATGGTATCAAAAGTTGGAGGGTCAGTGTATCACCCTTCAAAGGAACTATGTTGAATAAAAAAACAAAGTTTACAAAAAAATGTGTGTTTATTATGGTAAGCCGGGGACTTTTTAATTGATCTGTTATGTGTATGACTGTGTAAGCGAACTTTGGCTAGTTTTGAGCCTATTAATCAACTCCATTAAAATCGTATTAAAATTTAATAGCACTTTGTGCCAAAAATTCTGCAAAATCACTATTTAAAATGAACTTAAATGTGTTCGTAGTCAGCAATTAAGATACGATAAGAGGTGTTTAGAGAAATTACCTTTAAATAGTAATCAATGCGAATGGTGCTTACCGAAATTGCATCACCTCATTTCCACTTTAATCTATATATACATACATGTATATATATGTAAAATATAGCCCTTAGTTAGCTGGAATATCAATGTTTGCGATTTCACTGTTGCTTTGATGATTGAAGCGATTGAGATCAAAGCAAATATGAATGCACTCTTCGCATTTTGTAAACAGAAGATGAGTCGCAAATGACTAACAGATTTTTTGAAGGAATTCTGGAAAGTATGCAAAACATCGCATAGCTCCATCAGCAATGCCGCGGAATTTTGTAACAAATATAATGAACACACTTTATTAAATATAAAGATATGCATACATCTGAGAAAGTAATAGTCCGAAGTAAAAATATAAAGATTTTTGTACTACATATCTATCGTATTATTTTTTGTATTTTTAAATAGTAATAGTAAAATACATACCCGTAAACTAATCACATGATCATGAGACACGTTTTTGTTATAAAATATAATCCAGTTATACATATATGATTGGACCTTATTAGTGTAGCTTTATACATGAGTATCCACCATAGACCATTATTTTTTAATACGTCAAGTCCTGGAGAAGGCCTGGAGAAGACCCTTGACCAACAGTTCGACACCCATCACTTTTTTTGTCGATTTTTAAGCCGTTTTCGACAGCACTGACTATTCGATGCGGTGTTTTGGTATCCCTACGAAACTTATAGGTTTGCGACAAAATCCGGGCAGAACTCTCCGAACCGGTCATTACCAGACACCGTTTTAGACGGTGTGATTCCCTCTCGTGCGTCTTCTTCAATACATTTCTAGAAAAACTGATACTGGTAATCAAACGGCAGTGACACAGTCTACTCTAAAAGTGATACGCATACGATATTGATACCGTAGGCCTTAACAAAAGAGCCTTCAGTGTAGCCTTTTCCAACCTAGAAAAAAAGCAAAAGAACTGTGGTGGTCTTTTGGTAAGACAAAGTATCTGCAAGTATCGACATGGATTCTCGTTCGCATGGAAGATGATCCTCCGACTCGAGACCAATGGATGGTCAACGTAACACATTCAATGAAAGGACCAAGCGCAAAGCGATTTTTGTGAACTTTGAACGTGCCGCTGGCGTGACCTTGCAAACGATAGAAGCAACTGGCGAAGTTTTGTATTCTCGGTCCAAGCCTACCCAAGATTGTAATGCCGTAGAGGAATAATACATTTTAGAGACCAATTAGATGCAGTACAGACCTACAAGAACGTCACACATTTTAGAGGCGACAGTAGCCTTCGCGGCTGGAGAAGACCTAAGTTCAATACCGAAAAATATAAAAACAGAAAAATAGAAAAACCTAGTAGAGAAATCTATTCAACATTAGCGAGTTTCATTATACAATATAATATTTACTGTATATGTATATATGTACAAATGTAAGAAGGCTACATCATTTCATCGCTAATAATTCGTTGATATTACATTTAGCTCTTCCATATCAAAGCGGGACTTTTTTTTTGAAAAATATTTTCACTTATTCGTCTAAATTAATGCGGTCGCCTTCAAAATAGTCCCCATTCGATATCATGCACTTACGACAGCCATTGTTTCAGTTCGAATGTAACATATGCACATAAAGTCTATAATGAAGCATGAAAAACTCAAAATATTGTTATTATTACTATTTTAGCCTAGTTTTTTTATTCGTGACTCTCTTTATGGACCCGTTGGACATGCAAATAAATGCATGTCATATAAAATTTATTTCCTTATCAGATCAATTAAATATGACGCGATCACTTTGAATACTTGCATGTATGTAAACGGTTTTCTAATATAATATGAGAGCTACGGTTTCAAAAAACAAAACACACACTATATCTTTATATATATAAATCTTCTGACTGTGTGTTTGCATTTAAACTGCTCCTAAACGGATGGACCGATTTGGATGAAATTTTGTGTGTATGTTCAAGGAGATTCGAGAATGGTTTAGATTTACAATTTGGTCCACTGGAAAATGTTTTTTAAATTATTTTTTCATTTTTTATGAATTGTTAATTTTGGAATGTTTGACCGATAGATGGCGCTACCATCGCATTATCCAATATTCAAACCTTAAATTGACGTAAACGTGCATTAAAGAAAACGATGCCAAAGTAAAAGGCGATATCTGTGGATCAAGTTTTTATATTGTGGACAGAGTTGTTCGTTCTTAAGTAATAAATTGGGTGATTCAATACATCTATGGGTAGCTATAACATTTTTTTCGTACCTGCTAACTATTGGAGGGGGTATCTTGACAGGCAATTTACAATTGCAAAAGGTCTCAACGGTGATAGTGCTGCGAATAGTACACTCAGTATTGATTTTACGAACATATTCTTAACAGAAATCTTGAAATTCCGTATAAAGTTGAATGCATTTGTAAACGGGAAGCGTGGGTCTTTCCATGAAGGAATGCCAAACAATAGTGAAAAACCTGCAAAAATATTAAATACGTACGTGGCTGCTATATATATTTCTGGCCTAATAATGAAAATAGGCAATTTATCAACGAAAATGGCTTTTTGTTTTCGTTGGATTTGGCTCGTCTTGGAAGACCCACACGGTCGATTGCTTTTGTTTCGGGCTCATACGCATAGATCCATGATTCGTCCACGTGACGATCTTATAAACGTCTTTTGAAGCATCGCGATCGTATTTTTTTCAGCATTTCTTTACACCATCCACACGAGCCTTTTTTGAGAGAACAAACCTTTTTTAACGAATATCGAATGTATGCTGGTGGGAGAAATGCATAGGCATGCCTATATCTGAAGGTATGTTACATGACGGCCTTGCATTATCAGTTCACGTACGGCATCGATGTTTTCTGGCACAACGGCTGTTTTTGGACGATCTTCACGGAATTCGTCTTTGAGCGAACGTCGGCCACGATTGAATTCGTTGTATTTTCACAGTGCTATAGGATGGTGCTTCATAGCCATACAAAGATTTTAGCTCATCGATGCACTCTTGTCGTGATAATCCACGTCGAAAGTTGTGATGATCGCACGAAAATGTTCACGAGTTATTTCCATTTTTTGGCCGAGATGATTTAATTCTTAACAAAACAATTTTCGTAATGAATAGTTCTGAATGATGTTATGAAATGTCTTTCAATGGGTCTTTCCATGAAAAACACTTAGTAGTGAAAAAACAGCTAAAACCGTAATAATAGCTCTACACTTCTGACGCGTGATCTGTCAAAACAGCGACTTGCAAAAAGTACCTCTACTTAGATCACACTTTATAAGCTGCCTAAATCCTCAGTTTTTATAATGTCAATCTGAAATTCTACACAAGTCTTTTTCTCCTAGATATCGGGTCGATATTGCATATAACTGCTGTACAAACTGAACGATCAACATCAGGTCGTTATTTGGAAATAATTTTATTTGATATGTTATCTTCACGAAAGTTGGCATAGATTATTTTAAATGAAAACTCTTCAATTACCGAAAATATTATTCTCTGATAGACCACTATAGCATACAGCTGTTATACCAACTGACCGATTAAAATCACATCCTTCTACGGAAAACTTGAACTTGGGAAGAGTATTAGAGCCATTTTTACTTGTTCTTACTTACTTTCATTTGTACATATTTTACTTTAGACTCTCAGAAGATTAAAAATAAAGTTAAGAATATAGTCCCAGAGCGTGTTCATTGCGCGCACCAAGTGTTGACGCTTTTAATTTTAAATTGTGCTGCCGGCAGCGCTATCACAAATTTTGTTACAGTCAAGCGGTTTGCACTAGGAGATGACTTCGCGGAGTCGGACGCTGAAGGTGTCGTTATGGTTGTTGAAGAATGCAAACGTGACAGCTGAAAGTGAGGAAACGAGAAGAAATGCAATATGAAAACGAAATGATAAATAAAAATTGTACAATAGCAACTATTTACATTGTTGTTGTAAATGCGCGACTGCAGCCCCAACGTGTGCATACAACTTAGGTTGATAAGTTAGTAAGTATTGTTGTTGTATATATCTCCAACGAACGTGCGAATACCATGGCGAACGAACAGCGAAACTTTATGATTTATGAAGTGGAAACTGACACAGGGAACACGCGACAACTCCCTTGCTTTCACAGCTGTTCCGTAGAACCGCCAGTAGGAGCAACAGTGCTAAGCAACCAGTGGTAGAAGATCCCGTAAACTGATTAAAGATATACAAACTGTGCATATGATTTGATTAAAATGCAGTGAGATGAATATGAAGCTGGAGAGGGATGTTTCGCCTTCTCACTTTAGCTCGCTTTCAAACGGAAGTTTTTTTGGCAACCAAGGAGATACTTGGTCTAAAACCGGAAGTAGTGAGCTGCTTGAGCCATATGTAAAAGAATCGTTTCTGGACACTCCCTAATGAATGCCCGCCAGAGAACTTTCCGCACTTGCGTGAACTTCTGCACAAGGTTCCATCCAAATTCTGCAAGTCACTCATCATTCTCCTCCTGCTATATGGTGAAGAGGCATGGACGATGACATCAGCTAATGAGTCGGCGTTACGAGTTTTCGACAGAAAGGTTCTAAGTACGACGACATTGGCATAGTTCAGCGAATTAAGAGACGGTGGCTACGATAGCTAGCCGTCCAAATGGATGAAGAACACACTATCTCTGAAAGTACTCGAAGCAGTACCTGCCAGTGAAGGCAGAGGAAGAGAAACACCTTCACTCTGCACTGCAACTGACGCTAAATAGAGAAAAGGAATAACAACTGGGCGCTTTTGTAAACTCGGCTATAATCGCGTAAGCCGTTTATACGCCAGTAAATGATTTTTCAAACATCCTTTTCTCCCCGAGAAGTTGTCGGAACTCCCGATATCGGACTGCTATAACATATAGCTGTCATACAAGCTGACCGATTAAAATCAGGTCTCAGACAGGTCTTTTGTAATTGTGAAGGATATTGTTGCTTCGCTTCTTGTTTTCGTGTTTACATTGCATGTTTGCTTCTTCTTCTTTTTATTTTAAACGAATACATTTCGAATCTTGGTGATCATAAAACATTAAATAATAAAGTGGAGTATATAATTTATGTGAGTGCCGAAACAAAAGCAATGCAAATTTAAAAATGGAGCAATAAACTGAAATGCCACACAGCCACAATATGACTGCGTTAAGAGCAGAGATACATACCAACATCGAAAGACCGCTTCAGCGCTCATCCACATGCCATTGTCTATTTGCATACACATACATAATGCACAAGCGGCCCTTCACTCCTTCGGGTGTGGATAGCCGCGAAACCACCTTTATTGGCAGCCGCAGGAAGGACATCTGCTGTTGACAGTGCGCGGTGCGGCACTCGAAACAATTCATTACGTAACAGTATTCGGCACCCGCACCAAACCCATTTAACACTCCTGATGCTGCATTTGCATTTCCATATGATTATTGTTTCGTGATTGTTGTTGTCGCAAATTAATTTAATTTTGCATAAATTCGTGTTTGAGCGCCACATTTAAAATGTTATTTTTTTTGCATACGAGTTTTTATTCACTTCATCATTATTTTTTTCTACAGTTACCGATGGGCGTTGTTTGAATTTTAAAACCCTTCAATCATCATTTTAAGTTTAATGAATAAGTAAGCGTTTACTGAAATATTCTATTATGAGAGAAAAGTAGTAGGACTGTGTTCATAATTTTAAAAATCTTAATTTATTCAAACCTATATCGTGA
This sequence comes from Bactrocera dorsalis, assembly GCF_023373825.1. NCBI lineage: Eukaryota > Metazoa > Arthropoda > Insecta > Diptera > Tephritidae > Bactrocera > Bactrocera dorsalis. The sequence continues at coordinate 88,258,472 of NC_064303.1, forward strand.
TCCTCCTCAAAGTAAACCCCCTTGGCACCAATACACTGGAGCCAACGTTTCTTCCAATATTCGAAAGAGTTGTTCAAGTCAATTTGCGGAATAGTCTTCAATGCGCGTAGTAACGCACGTTTAATGCCTTCAATTGACTGAAAACGGTTTCCCCGGAGCAGCCGTTTGAGCTTGCTGAATAGCCAGAAGTCCCAGAAGTGTTGAAAAATTGGTGAAAAGCTCACGAAGAATGAATACAGTATGCAAGTGCATAGTTTTCGGCCCATAATTCCGACCTCTTTTTACGAATAGCTTCACGCAAATGACGCATAACACTCAAATACTTAGTATTCCCTGTTGACAGTTTGGCTGGTCAGAAGAAATTCGGAGTGCACCACAGCTCGATAATCGAAGAAAACTTTCAACATAAGCTTGATTTTGACCTGTTTTGGCGTGTATTTTTCGGTTTCGGCTCACCTTTGTCACGATATTCGACCGACTGATCGGTAGTTTCCGAGTCGTAAGCATAGATCAAAGGCTCATCGCCAGTAATAATGCGTTTCATGACATCCTGGTAGTCGGTAAGCATTGTTTCACAGCCTTTAACGCGACGCTATACTTCGAAAAATATTAGTGATTTTGGAAGCAATCGTGTTTTCACTTTTCTTAGGCCCAAATGAGCTTTCAAAATGGTTTTCACTAACCCTTTCGATATTCCAACATTGCCAGTAAGATCTCTGACTATTAATCGTCGTTTCTCAAGCACCAATTTCTCTTTTTATTGTCGTATTGATCATCAGTTGATGTTGATTACCGTCCTGGATTCGGTTCGTGGTCAGCTCGTGCTGAACCCTCTTTGAATAATTTGCACCAATCCAAAACACTTGTTCGCAACAAACAATTATCACCGAAGGTCTTTTCCAACATTCCGAACTTTTCGCCACCTGAAATTTTATTCCGCACACAAAATGGAACTTCTTTTTTGAACTTCTTTTTTGAATAATTTCAATCATCGTAAAGGTACAGATAGGCGTACATGGCTCAATCGACTCAGCTCGTCACTCTGATCATTGCTGGGTATTACATACTTGCACAACGTCTACCAATAGGGATGATTCGATTTTGATAACTGGAGATGACCATATTTGTTTACGGATTTGTGTCAAAATTTGGACGGAATTCAAGCCACAAAAATTTACCAATTAGTGCGGATTGTGGTCGAGCCTTATTTCTTTCAAAATGGAGCATGTAATACCAACTTTTTAAATGAAATCGACGCGGTCAATCTCTGTTTCTCACAAGACGGTACGCAGCTTCATAGTTCACGTCTAATTGTGGACACATTGCGTGTAAAGTTGGGCGACTACTTAATTTCGAGAAATGGCTCAGTCAAATGGCCGCTAAGATCATGCGATTTAACGACTCTAAATAATTTTCTCGGGGGGTAATTACACCAATCAACTAGAAACGGTCGAGGAGCATAACAAAACAAAACAGAACACATTTTGAACAAGTTTGAGTATTTTATTTAATTTAAACCTCATACCCCTCTTGTTGATAGACCCTATACCTCGTGTTGTGCGACGAATGCGGTGAGGCGCAGAATATTATTGCCACATTATAAATTATTATGGAAATTATGCGAAATCACAATTCCCCATATTTATTAACCCGACATACCAGACACAGGATATTTTTTGCGTCGTTCATAACCAACTCATCACTTTACAAATGCACAAACACAAGCGGCTGCTTGAATTGCTCGCATAAGCTGTTAATGACATAATTAATGCATTGCATGCCACATAATTTATAGACAGTCAATTGAACAATGCATTTAACACCGAGCGACAGCTGAGCTATATTCATAAATACATATGTATAAGTTGTTGTCGAGATCTATGCTTGTGTGTATTTAACTAGATGACCCTGCACAAATTGGATGTATGCCAAGCAGACATGTAAAATGTATTCCAGTGGGGTCACTATCCTACAAATTAGAGAGCTAGGACCCTAACAATAAATCTTCAAACTGCGAAAAAGAAATTACTATATTTTTTGAAATACTGCCCATAAGTATGTATGTATTAAATATTATATTAACTTGTATTTAATTTTTTAATCAAAATTGCAAATCAAAACTGCAAATAACTGATTCTCCAGCTTTGGCCCCTTTTCTCTCTCTTAAGACTCCTTAGCGGAGGATGGACCATGTGTTTAACGCAAGTTAGAAAAGTTCTCTGAGGGCCATTCACTTGGAAGTAGCCAAAAACGATTTCTTTACATATGGCTCAAGCAGCTCACGACCTCCGGTCTTAGACCAAGTATCCTCTGGATAGCTAAGAAACATTTGTTTGAAAACGAGCTAAAGTGAGTAGACGAAACATCCCTCTCCAAGGTTGTACGCTGAGTTTGGGACCCGCCACGTAAAAATCAACTCAGATGAAAAATCTGCTGTAACAACATAACCGGTGTCTATCCCAATATTCGTTCTTAGCTTACCAGTTCATTGTACATATTGTAAAGATTACAATAGTCAAAACACAAGCAATGATTGGCTAACAAATAGCCCCTGTAAATATTTAAATTTGGTCCGACTGAAAAGAATTTGCACAGTAATAGAGGCTTGTCCTTGAGAAGAAGCCAAACAAAGAGGAGTAAATTAACAAGGCATCGGTCGCCTTATACCATTGCACCTGTAGACAGTAGGTATGTAGGTGGGTGGGTGGTTAGGTGCTTAGTGGTAAAGGCTGCTATTAGACTAAGAAAAGCTGGATATAAGACGGGCCCCGGACAGAGACACACTGGAATTACAATCTTTTCTGGCGAAGGACTTTTGGACCACCAGTGAGCTGATCAACTACCAAGACTTGTACGACTGCGAGATTCTTTTGGCTCAGAGAGATACTCCGAACTATTGGCTCTTAACGATCTCGCCGCAATGATAAGTATTCTGTCTACACACTGTGCAATAAGTTCGCACGGGTCGCGAAGTTTTATGAAGGAAGTCGAGGTGGAACCAAAGTCGAGGTGGAACCATCTTGACATATCCTCCTCCATTGCCCGGCTTTTGTCAGACTAAGATTTGAATATCTTGGTAGACACGCCTACGGCAAATCTTGCGAAGTGGCTGGGATTGTTTCAATAAATTTATGGTATGCTCAAAACGCGTGGATCTATGAGGATGGGGTGATCCACGTAAAGAAATTCGTTGGTAACACAAAGCACAAATATCTATCACATTTGAGATCCCTCGATTTGGGATTAACCCTACGACCGACCCTATTCTAACCCAATGAAAATAATTGGTCCAATACTGCCTTAATTAAGAGGATTTTGTAACTATTTTAACCGATTAACGATTCACATGTTTCGACCATTGTTTTAACTTGTGTAATAACAAATGTACAGAAGTGTTTTACAATAGCCATAAAAAGTACTGCAACAAATGTTTATTTATTAATATGAATTAAAAAATGTAAATTATAAATATATATAAAATACAAGCACATATTCACGAAGCGTAAATTCACGTCAAAAGTGAAAGTCTGCAATGAAGAGTTGGTCGAGTGCACATTTACCATGATGTTACGGAAACGCCAATGACAGTGCTAATGGGCGTTGACAATTAATTCCATACGTTTTGGCAAACGCCACTGATGGCATAGAGTCTCAAATGGTTCGTACTACAACAGTGTGTAAGAGACTCTGTTCTTCTTCTGAAATATAATAATACACATTTATATGAAATTTAAAGGAGGTTTAACCCTAAGGCGATTCTTTTCAAACCTTGGGCTCTGGAATATTCACATATTCATTTTCATTCCAAAATTCTTAGATTATCAGCTCTCGAGCTTAAGCTAGGCTCACATACCTTCTAGAACAGTTTGAGAAGAAGCGACTCGAGGTTTGCGGAAAGGTTTATTGGAAGTGCCAGTTTTAGGCTTTATGGCGGCAGTCAGCGTTTTCTAACTGGAAGAGTCTGCCATAAAAGTAGCAGTAGTTCTACTGCTCTGAAGCACAGCCTCCTTCAGAATTTCCATTATATGTACACACCGATAGTAAGAAGTGGACAGCGATCATTGCGCTCAAAACTAATGATTGGATGTCTGTCCTCCTTATCTCTAGCATCAAGTTATTATACGATTAAACTGCTTTGAGTGCCTATCCGCAGCGATATTTCAAGAAACTACAAGGCTGGTAAGCTTGCTAGAACAGATACTTCAGTCTCAGTAACTGCGGAATAGGAACAGGTTCGAGCTCCGTTGACTTCTTGTATTTCACTACTGGATTGCTGTGCCTGAGACCAGCTCCGCAAGCATTGCTCAACTAGTAGCAGCTGTGCAGTCTCAAGGTCCTTTTGGCCCAGAGTAAGTCGTAGGAGACCAAATAAACTCTTTACTCCCAGCTAATTAGACCTTTCAATGGCTGCAGAAGTTCTAACTGGACACTGTCCGATCAGGATTTACGCTTGGACCTGGGATCTCATATTTAAGACATCGTAGTGAAATAAAGGAGCTTTTCCGGCAGCTTATATAGCGGTTAACAGTGATCAACGCGTTTCAAAAATATAGTTCATACTCGAATAAGAGAAACAACATCAAACCCTTTAACTACAGATTCCTTCTACAGTACAGTGGTCGGAGGACCCCCCCCACACAATAACAAGTTATACGCGCCAGACAATGAGTACGCAGAAGGAAATGTTGACTTGGAAAGTTCACAGCTATAATCAAGTGCAGACATGCGTGGGTATACACTTACGTATGTCCACATTATAATCACAAGCCCAAGGACAAGTGCAAGGATGGGCAAGTTGCCATAATTTTGCACCCTGACATTCGAATTTATCAAAAAATATGCACAAATACAATTAGGCGAATGCAACGCAATTAAAATAAAGTAGACGAGGCCTTTAACGGCAAAAGAAGCAAAGTTGGTTTGAAAAAAGTAAACAAGTAGTTGAAGGATAAGATGAAATGGTTGCGGCGTTTAAAACATCGTCCTCACTACTTGAAAGCGCATTTAATTTCTAGCTTTTATTTAGGTGATGTCAGAAGGAGATATAGTCGTCCACGAGTCGTTCGAATCAATTCAGCAACGAAAGCTGTTCACGAACGCATTGGCAGAAATGCCCTTAGAAAACAAAAAATTATCTCTGAGGAAATGGTTATATCGATCAGATCAATGTCAAGATAATAGTCGAGATGATATCCTCTTCAAAGCTTATTGTGCGTTAACTTGTCATCTTCCGCCAATGCGCTTCAAGCAAATTAAGCTCAACAGATGCAAGTCGCTCTTTCTTCATTTTTGTGAAAAATGGGTTAAAAACTAGAAATCTGAAGATCAGGATTTCAAAATTCATTGAACTAAAGTTTGTGGTCAGATTTGGAGAACATGGACTGTGGAACACCTCCCAGAAATCGGGAGAGTCCCAAAAATCTTTGGTACAAACAGCGTCGTCACTACCAATTGAAGTTGTGCGTGCTGCTTTGATCAACAACCGAACGTTTAAGGATGTGAACAAAAGGTGGCCATTTCGAATAAATCGTCCATTAATAAATAAAATTGGAAAATGTTATAGTTTCATTTTTATAAAGCTCTGAACTTGTTACAGAGCTTATGACAGGAGTAAGTACACACTTCTGTCATCAAAAAGTAAAACGAATTTATTAATAAAATGCGAATTCGTTATTGACTCTTTCAAGTAAATTTAAGTCCCTTTAAGTCCCTTTCCCGTCCGATAAAACCCCCTCTTGGCAAAAATTTTCCAGTTCTACGAACCATCGGAATAGTCTTTATCTGACATACCCTTCATTAATTTTTCTTGTCAAAACGGCGTTCTCGTCTTCTTCCTTCTGAATTTACTGAATAGCCCAAAGTTTCACAGCGTCAAAGCAGGTGAATACGGTGGTTGCAGAACGATATAAGTCCAGTTTTTGTTAAAAAAAAATCCTGAAGGACCAAAGCAGTACGGTATGGTAATTTTGGCATCAATCGAGACATGAAGCCTTTGAGACAAAAAACATCTTCCAAATGGTTTGGGCTAAACCAAACGTAATTTCAACACTAACAGCGATGGTTCTAGTTGCCGATTTTCAAGTAACAAATACTTTTTTTTTGGGGCGTTACTCTCGTCGATAGAGGTTGATGGTGATCCAGAGCACAGTAAATCTTTAGACCGTTCTCGACCCGCCTTGAATTCATTGTACCACTTATAAACGTAAAAATTTTGTTCCATAGTTTGATCAAACCAAACTCTATAAGTCACTCATTATTCCCGTCCTGCTATATGGTGCAGAGGCATGGACGCTTTTATAATGCCCGGAAGCTTTAACTAACAATTTCACCTTCCTCTGCTTAAATTTTTACTTCAAATTTTTTAACCAACCCCTCTAAAATGTACATACATTATTAACCAATTTGTAAACTCCATGTCTTACATTTGTGAGATTGTTGCAGCATTCCTTACAGTACAACGATTGCCGCCATCTTTTGTACATCACATCAGCAACTGCGAAAACCCAAAGCGTTACACACAACCGCAAGACACTAGTGATCACAATCACTTAGTTTTGCGCTCATTACGGACACCAAAACAATACCGTACACCAACTATAACAGTGAAAACATAAGGTTAGCCCGAGCGAACCCGACGCCAAACTGTAACAAGGCATGAAAATTGCCTTTCAGGCCCCCATTAAGCAACAGTTAGTAAAGTGCGACCGCGTAATAACATGATTTTCAAAGAGTAGAGTAAATAAGAATTTGGGGAGGGGGGAATCCAACTCAAACGCACTGGACAACGAGATCCGGCGGCACCAACGCCAAACAGAGGAACTCTTGCAGCAAAGACGTCATCGCCTTCAACGTCGCTCCCTGCAGTTGCTGCCACAGATATTGCTCTGCTGCTGCCTGGCTTTGTAGCGTTTCACCTTCAACACAGATCGCTCCAATATACAATAGTCGACGATTGTGTGGGCGAGTGAACTGGCTTATCGCCCGCTTAGCCGCCTGACCGAACCTACTATTGAAGTCGCGGAACAGACGACAACAATGACGCAAACAACAGCTCGAACTCTTAGTGTTGATTGTGTAATATCAAGCAATCGCTGATAGCTCGTTATTGCTATTGGTGGCGACGTGTACTGACTGCCTTGCGGCATGCACTTGGTGAGCGGCACTCAATAACAATGGGGACTCCTTTTTCTCAGACGCTTGTGCTATGTCATACTGAAGCTACCGCGCTACTAGGCACCTTTACAACACCGAGCCTACACCACCTCTGACACAGCGTCGTTAAATGGCGCCTGAGGGCGCATTAAAGATATCAGCGTAACTAACTGCTGTTCGATCGTGTTGCACGGTCGTGATTGCAACAAATTTCATCACAAGCGTATGAAAACAACTAAAGGCACTATATCAATTATTAGTAAAGGGAAGATTCGGCATGCCTCGCTGCTGCATCTGCTAATGGCTGGTAATGCCAAATTTTAAATTGATCACTTTGGCGAGACCCGCACGCTTCTTTTAATTTGTTGTTTACACGAGAACATTACTAGTGGCTAAATAAAGGCTTGCAATATCATGCAATCAGACAGTGCAATAACAACAACAAGGAATCCAGTTGCGCTGTAGCGGCACTAAATGAGGAGTTAGCATCATAGGTACTCCAGCGAATACCCAAAACGATGACGCTGCAAAAATTTTGTGTAGAAATATCAACTGTTGGCAGTGGCAACGAGCTGGAAACTCATGATGCGGTACTCCATTCAGCGATGGGTTAACGAATTGCAGTAGCAGGAGTAAATGTGGCAATAAATTGCTGATGTGGTATAAAACATGGCATTGTGGCAATTGAAAGGAAACATTAAGTACCTAAATGATTAGTTTCAATTTCAATTCGATTTAATGAGAATTGCAACTGTTAGTGCAAAAACACGGATATTATTTTATTAATTATAGATGAGGAAAACAGACGATATAATAAAAATTTATGGAGACTCCCACTTTGAACTTTTTGGCAAAAAATTACATGACTATTATTAATTAAAAAAAAATAAATAGGAAAAAACGTTAACACGTCAACTTCGGTTACACCGAAGCTATAATACCCTTCACAAATACAAAATAATCTTAGGACTTGATTCCGACCGTTCAGTTTGTATAGCAGCTTGAGGAATCAGATATCGGTGGTTCTGACAAATGGACAGTTTCTTAGAAAGGGGCGTGTACAAAATTTTGGATAGATATCTCAAAAACTGAGAGACTAGTTCGCGTATATACAGACAGATGGACGGACGGTTTCCGACATTTCCTTCTGGGTTACAAACATCGTGGCAAACTTAATATACATACCCTTAGTTTTCAACATATCCATTGTATGGGGACTGGACATACAATTTGGTTGATATAGCTGTAGTAGTTTGTTAAACCTACAAGTATTACGTGGCAAGGTAAAACACTTTTCACAATCACGGTAGACATTATTAATGTTTACTTTTATTTGTAATCTACCATATGTAACATTCAAAACTATAATTAATATGTCAGACTAAAATGTACAAATTAATTCAAGCCCACAGTCTAGAAGGTCTCTCTGAGGCGTGCAACAGTAGTCTGCCATCATTGAGACGCTCCATTTTCCCTGGTATCCGTTTTCCATTTCCTTAATAATAAGTGGTGGTAAAAGCATTTTATAAGGAGGCACTAAAGTTACATTCCCGACATTTTTTTCGCTTACGTTCAGCTCCCTTGGAGGCCCACAATTTTTGATCCAGTGATTTGCTCGGTCTCTACAATCCCATAGACACAAAACCAAGGTAATTTGGTAAATCCAGATTGTTGCCGGGCAACATATGCAATATTTTGAAATCACCACACACTTGCCATTGGTGGGCTTTATACGAGGTGTGTTCAAAAATAGGCGTGGTGCATCATGAGTTCTTGCCACAGGGAAGAACGGTCAATAAGGAATATTACCTGCAAGTTATGCGCAATTTGCGCGAAGCAATCCGCCAGAAACGCCCGGATTTGTGGAAGAACACCTATCAAAAAAATTGCACCACGATAACGCCCCTGCTCACATATCGCTGCTTGTGCGCGACTTTTTGGTCAAAAACAACACACTAATGATGCCGCAGCCACCGTATTCTCCAGATCTGGCCCCCTGTGACTTTTTCTTGTTCCCTAAACTGAAGAGGCCCATGAAAGGACGACGTTACGCTTCTCTTGAGGAGATAAAGACGGCATCGAAGGAGGAGCTGAAGAAGATAAAAAAATGATTTTTTGAAGTGCTTCGAAGATTGGAAAAACCGTTGGCACAAGTGTATAATATCTCATGGGGATTACTTTGAAGGGGACAAAATAGATATTCATGAATAAATAAATAATTTTTGAAAAAACACAAAATTCGTGATACTTTTTGAACACACCTCGTAGTTTAATTTGCAGGGAACCATTTCCAAGTTCTTGTAGGTTGCCTTGAATAACCGACAAGTTTTTAAATATGAAAATACGCCACTGTAATGGATCGTATGAAATCTTAAATATATTCATCAAACATTGGTATTGATACTATAAACCAACTCGTCCTCTTTGGCAAAGTAGGAAGTGAACTGCTTCTCACGACATCTAAACCAGGAGGAAGACACACCCGGCAAAAGTAGGTCTTTGGTATTGAACCTTGCTCCAAGAAAATCAGCAGCGTTTTTGAGAAGATTTAAGTCTATTACCAAATCATGCTGGTGAGAACGTAACCGTAACTCACAATTTGATGCCAGAAATTGAAGCTCGTGATCTCGGCATCACTTGGTTTCAATAAAATGGCGCCTCTTCCCACACATCGCAACAGTCAATAGATTTATTGAGAGAACACTTCGGTGACTAAATACTCGTAATTTCACGTTTTGGAACGGTCGTTTAGCCACCAAGATCTTATGAAATGACACCGTTGAGCTTTTTCCTGTGGCGATATGCAAAGTCTAAAGCCTATGCGAATAATCCATAATTAAGCATTTTCTTGTTCCGAATAAATCATTACCGTGTCGCTTCAGTAAGTTTGTAGTGTACAAAATTTATGAAAAATAATATTTTTCTGAGCTGAGAAAAAGTATCACATTCAGTTCTAGATTCGTGTTCGACGCCACAGTTCATTTCACAAAATAGGTGCAGCCGTGCGCTGAAGCGCAATTTTACAACTTTATACACTTAACCCTGTTACTCATACAATTTTTCATGTAACATCGAACGTAGACGATTGAAATCGATTGGCTATGTTAAATTTCTTGGCTGCATTTATATACAGGGTGTGCCAACATCTATTTCCTTATGTCAACAGTGAATAACTCTAAAATTTACTAAACAATTGAGTTGCTTGGACTGATTTTGGAAACTTTAATTTAGTGTCGACAAAAAAACATTCTTTCTTTAAAATCATTTCAAAGTTACCGACCTGCAGGGTGACGCACTCTATCAAATAGTACGTACATATGTATACGTATGCTTATCACGTTTAAAAGCAGCGCTTTCACGTCACAGTCGTAATTAAGCAATCGTTGGAAAATCAACAAGAAAAGGGGAATAATAAACCTGAAAACATTGTGGAACGATTGGAGTAAGACGGCAACAACGTGTGGATAAAAGTTTTAATATATATAATATGTGTGTAACGTGGAAATACAAAAGCATACATCGCTGTAGTTAATTTTATAATTTTCCGCCTGATTGAATAGCTGAGGTAAAGCAGTTAAAATGGTCAATAAAAGTGGAGTTTTTCTTTTGCGTAATCTCCTATAAATTTCATTTATGCACTCGCTTTGCGTTCTTAAAGTTTGCCGACAATCAACTCTTTTCCCGCATTTTGAGGTACGTGATGCTTCGGAAATATATCTCTACTTTAATTCCATTTGAAAATAGAACTTCGTGCCTTTTCTCAATATTAACTGACATCCTTAGATTACATTCGGACCAAGAACCTATTCTTGGTGACCACTTTCGCAGCGCTATGTGGTTGCTTGGGTTAAGTAGAATGGAGACTCGAGAGCGGTAATCCGTGGGTGTATGTTGTGATTGCAGCTTTTCGACGTCCAACTTTCAATGTACTGTCTGATGTACGCCCTCCACTACACTGAGATGTGTCCATACCTTGGCGGCAATATGATAGTGATATGAGTCGATGTTAGCACTAGGGATCGATCGTACGTCTAACACACTAGAAGTGTGCCTTCCGTCTATCGTTACGTTTTCATCCTAGGGCAGGCAGGTAGCTTTATGGGTATTTAGATGCTGAAACCTGACGCTTCAAACTATCGCTGTCGCCGCGTATCGTTGTATAGTCCATTTCTTCTGTCAGGGTGAGCGCACAATTTAGACTTATGTAATGAAATGTAGTCTTGGTGTAGTTCGTGGTTATCTTTTCACTCATCTCGGTGAATCGGAAGCCAAAGTGGCTAAGTCTCCTACCAACCATAAATCATGCACCAAGTTATGTAACACCGGCTTTTTCGAGGGCATAGACAAGTTGGATAACCACCTTTTTTATAGAGACTCTGAACATTCTCTAGATATCTGTAAATCTTGTGTCTTTGTGTGACTGCAGCTGTAATTAACGTTTGGGGAGGTCAATATCCGAGGCTTTCGTACTCGTTTCACTGGAATTATATTTAGACGTGGTGGATCCCAAATTCAGCGAATCAACCAATGTCCCTTGCCTCTTGTTATAATGACTATACGCGTTTCTGCAGCCGACTGTGGAAAGGGCTACAAACGAAGGATACCTCGAGAATAAGAAGGAAGAGAGTCACATTTTCAACAAAAATCAGAGCTTGGCAGAAAGATGTGAATGCAAAGAGTCTAAGAAGCTGGCTAGCAGAAGTTCGTCCCGGCTTTTCTAAAAACTGTAATGGGAACCTGATAACAGACAACTATAATACCCTCGACATTTAGAGCGACAACCTTTCAACACCGCTAAACAGCAAAAGCAGGACTGCGACGGATAAAGGAGACCTCGCACCGACGTTATCATCCCGCCACTCGATTGAGACAAGGTGAAAGAACTTAAAGGCGGATTAAGAACCACAAAGTTCCGGCAGCTCATGGATTACCGACTGAGTTGCTCAAAGCCGGCGGTGAGGAGCTGGAAAGGGTCATGTTACAACATGTAAGTTACCAGACGAGGCTTTAGACAGTGTGATTCACCTTCGTGCGCCTTCTTCAATAAAATGCCTGAAAAAGGAATCGCACCGCAAAGTTGAACCGCAGTGGCACTGTCTACTCTAAGAGTACAGTGCAGAAAAGATCCTTCAAATCGACACAAATCGGTAGACAACGGAGCAAGGCCGTCCACACTTCGATGAAAGAACCAAGTCCCTAAGTATTGACTGCACTTTAGATGTATAACTGGCATGAGCGCGCAAAGGATAGAGACTACTGGACAAGTTTTGTCTTTCCGGTTCAGTCCGATCCACGGTTTTAGCGGCAAAAAAGGGAAAAAAGTACAACCTGAACCACAATATCTTATTTTTTAGGTATCTAAAAAAAATTTTTTTTTTAATAAAATCCCAATAAGTTCTTCATTATTTTCTAATTTAAATGCTTGTTCAAACATTTGTATTCATCTTTAAACAAAAATTCAGGAATTATTAAATTCATATCGCACTTTACCTACTCCAGTAAAGCGTGCATTGCCCTTTGAACTTTAGGTGCATTGCCAGTTTCCGCAGTTGAGTTGCATTTTATGAAAAACCTATTTACAACACAACACAAGACTTTCCCTCCGGCTACCCCCCGCTTTCCCATCACTTAACTTTCATTCATCTCAATTACCCTTCATTGCATTGTATCATCACCTGCGCATCCATGCATCGTTTGAGTAATATAAAAATGCTCTAAAAAGTAATGGAAAACTTGGTGAATGCAGTTCTAGTCCTTTCATGCACATTCTGCAAGCGCGCTCATGGCAGTGGCGGCGTTACTTTGTTGACTCCATTTCAGTAGGTATGTGCTGTGCGGGACTGAAACCATTGTCTAATACAGAAATACCTTCGCTGCTACACAGTCACTATTCAGTCTCATTACCTCTATTATACGGTGATATTATTTTACTATAAACAAACTAACAAAGTTGTGAATGAGCGCGTGTGTGTGTGGTTTTCCCCACTGTTTTACGCCCCTCTGTGCTTTTTCTATGTCATTCGTTAATTTTGTTTTTGCTGGATGCAGTTTCAGTAGTACAGCGAGTGAATGACCGAATGCCGTTGGTATATATAATATATGTATAATTGTACATACATATATATGTATGTAGGTATGTTATGTATGATTATACATATATACTATTTATGCATCTGAGTCTGCATCCCAGCATAACAAAACCTATTTATGTTGCAACCATAAGCCACAATGCATAAATATGCGTAGGGGTATTCCTCGGTAAGCTTACTCATTGCTTCATTTACCGTTTCATACCTCATCATCGCTTGAATTATTCTATTGGTTAAAATTTAACTTCAGAGAGGAAAAATAGCAGTTAGTTAGCAACTGCACTTATTAAGCTAAGTCTAGCACTACATCGCCGTAGATTTAGCTGACGTTGTTTGTTCGTGTTTTGAACATGTCGATCTTTTTAGAGTTGCTTTAGTACTTTGGCCGGCAATTATTATCGGCCGAGTTTAGGCAATCAGCACGTGCAGATATGAAGCAATCGATGAGTTTGCAAAGCGGCAATACAACTAGTCGGTAATATTATCGCCGTTAACTTATTTCTGCTTTTTATTATACTTTTATATTGCATACTATCTTTATTAAGTTTAATTAAAATTCATGGTATTATTATTATTCATTTATTTATTTATTTAAGCATAGTTTTTCCCTTCGCAGAATCATGCCAATATCTTTTAAGAGAGTTGACGTACGTAATATCTCTTAACTTTAGATATAAATATCTCATGAACTAATACCCCAAATTTTCAAACTTCCGGCTGACTTTATATCTCATATCTATTGTATATTGGCCACTATGTGAGTTATCTTAATTAAATAATGTGAGCATGATTTCTCTTAACGGTGCATCTCCATACCTAAAATGGATAAAATCGGGTGAAAACTACGCCTATCCCCCATATTGCTAACATCCGGTTCACTTTACTCCATAAAATACTTAAGCAAAAATTAGTAAGACTTTGTTCATAATTTTAAAATGCTTAATTTATTCTTCAAAATCTTTGTCGCCACCCTCAAAGTAATCCTTCTTAGCCCCAATACGCTTGTGCCAACGTTTCTTCCAATCCTCGAAACAGTTGTTAAAGTAAAATTCCTTCAAAGCGCATAGTGATTCCCGTTTAATTTTTTCAATTTACTGAATGTGGTTTCCCCGGAACGGTCGTATGAGTTTGCTGAATAGCCAGCAGTCACACGGAGCTAAATCAGCCCAATATGACTCATAACGCTCAAATAGTATTCCCTGTTGACAGTTTGGCCGGTGGGATGGGCGGAAGGCATTCAGAATGCACACACCTCGAAAAAAACTGTCAACATAATCTTGATTTTCGGCCTGCTTTCACGTGTTTTTTTCTCCTTCGGCTCAACTTTGCTACAATATTCGACCAAATGATCGTCCGTTTCCGGGTCGTAAGCATAGATCCAAGACTCATCCCGTTAATAAACCGTTTCCTGACATCCTGGTAGTTGGAAAACATTGTTTTACAGACGTTAACGCGTCGCTTTTTTTCTAAAAAAAAATTAGTGATTTTAGTTCCTATCGTGTTTTCACTTTCCTTAGACCCAAATGATCTTTCAATGGGTTTTAGAGATCCTTTCGGGTTTTCAACGATGCCAGTAAGATCTCTGACTTTTAATCCCCAATTCCTTTATTTTATGGACCTGTGTTATATATAATATTGAATAAATCCTCGTTTAGTGTCGAAAATATGCAGCTTTAGTCCTGGAATTACCCCAACTCCCATGAATTACTTATAGCGTTTTTATTATACTTTACTCTAACAAACCTTATGTTGAATATGTCCGTCAGTGTGTGAAATATTTATTGGGTCGTTCACTAAGTAATTTCGTTTGAAGATAACAGTTGATCATATTGATTGTCAAATCAAAGGGTAAAAATGCATTTCACGCAAGGCAAAAATTATATGATGTGTAGAGAAGATGTGTTAATCCGACATCAATACCAAAATTGGTTTTCAAAACTTCGATCCGGGAATTTCGATCTTTAAGATGCTCCCCGCCCTAGGACTCTTGAAGGCAATTTGAAAGATTGCTGAAAGATTAAATTTGTCTAACGCGACCGTTCACAAGCACATGATTAAGTTGAAGACTTGGCATGTAGGTTCTTTGTGTTCTCACAGAAGGAAATTTTGATTTATCGAGTGTGATTTGCTTATAAAACGCCAGAGATATGATCTATTTTTGAAACCCGTTATTACTGGCCAAGAAAGTTGGTTTTTTACAAAAATGTAAAGCACATGAGATCATATTCTAAAAAGCATGAACCAGTTCAAACCACTTCGCAGGTCGATGGTCACCAAAAAAAGGCGATGTTGTCTGTTTAGTGGATTTCAAAGAAATGGTTTATTTTTTACTTTTGTCCGAGAATACCACGGTTTCTTTTAGTGTATTGTGATCAGCTGGAAGAATTGAGTGATGCACGCAAACAGAAGAGGCCGGCGTTGGTCAATAGAGAAGTTGTAGTTTTTTGCAGCTTGAATGGGATATGCTAACAAACTCACCATATTCTCCAGACTTGGCACCTACAGACTATTACTTGTGCTGGTCTCTCCAAATTTTTTGGGATACGAGAACCGTCGCCGTCAAATCAGGACATCGAAAACCACTTGGACGAGTTTACTGGACTCATTATTCTATTTTAAACGTTTTAAAAGCTTAGATACATATTATGGACTTAGTAAAATTTTGTTTTGTAATTTTTCAATGTGTGAGCCGAGTGACGCTTCAAATCACCAAGGGCTTTTATACTTGTATATAGTACACGCTTTCTATCCATAATAACAAAATATGACAATATGCCTTCTGGCATTACTTGGCCACCACTTCCAAAAATGAGCCTGCAGCGGATGTACGCAATTGCTCCAAATGTGTGCGGAAAACAGAACACGGCTCAAAGAGAAATTAATACGGAATAACAAACTAACAAAATTGTGGCTTCTTCAAACAAGTTGGTTCCATATCACGCCGTCCTTCACTCTTCGTCTTTGGCTCTGGAAATGCTTAAAATGTTGAGAAATTGTTTATTTATGTGTGAGATGAACCAGCAACACTAATCCACCTCAATACAGCATAAAAACAACAACCGTTATGCACTCAGCTGTTCACCGCTGTGACGAAGCCACGGACAAAGTTGACACTGTTGTGGTTTTATGCAACCTAAACATTGCCAGTGACAGAGGCAGTTGCAACAAATGTAAATTGACTGAATGGTTTCAAGTGGAATTAAATTGTTGAAGGCAACATGAGGATGCAACAAGTGCAACGGGCAACTAGTTATGTTGTTAATGTTACTCAAATTGGTTTTAGAATACAACTTTTTGATGTTTCCAAAAAGCTTGCTGAGCCTGTATTTGTGGGTCTAAACTGGAATGCTGGACAACTCAAACTTATTTTTTATAGAATGTCCTAAAAAATTCGATATACCAAGGACAGCCAAGTCCTTCTCGGCCTGATCTCTCCAAAGGAGTACTGAATCGAAAAAGTTCAAAGCTGGAATGTTCTCTTCCATCCAGGCAACATGACCTAGCCATCGCAGTCGCTGCCTCTTGATTCGCAGAACTATGTCAATGTAGTCGTATATCTCGTACATCATTCCATCGATTTTTGTTCTCGCCGTTGCAAAGGCATAAAGGACCATAAATCTTTCGCAGAACTTTTCTCTCGAGCACCCCTAAGACCGTCTCACATGGTGTCCATTCCTTCACACTATATAGCAGGAAGGGAACGATGAGGGACTTGTTGAATTTGGTCTGTGTTCGTCGAGAGAGGACAATAGACAGAATTATCTACGACTTCGAAGTTATGACTGTCAACAGTGACGTGGGAGCCAAGTCGCGAGTGCGACAACTGTTCGTTTGATGACAGGAGATATTTCGTTCTGTCCAGAACGTCCAAGACTCATACGATTCGCTTTCTTATCCAGTCTAGTGAAAGCAGAACTAATTCTCAGTTGTTAAGGCCAATACTCGTAATATCAATATCATCGGCATACGTCTCTCATGGAATATTGTACCTTCCCTTTTAGCTCTGCGGCTCTTATTATTTTCTCCTGTGTTTCGATTTTGCTTCCCAAAATTCGGCGCATGGTGCAAATCTGGTTGATAGTATATTATTCAGGTCTAAGGAGTTCTACTGGACATTGCTCAAAAGCCATTATATATAATACCCTTCAAAAATTAAAAAGTTTCTATACAAGAAATTGATTTTGATCGGTCAACAACAATGTCAGGCTCGAAATCCAACTCTTGGCAACAAGTGCTACTTCGGACTGAGTAGGCAATTGAGAAGTAAGGTCCTCTCTCGACGAACAAAGACCAAATTCTACAAATCACTCATCATCCCCGGCAGGGACGATGACAAGATCTGATGAGTCGAAGTTACGAGTTTCGAGGGAAAGGTTCCGCGGAAGATTTATGGAGTCGATGGAACAATGAGCTGTACAGATATTCGACGACATTGACATAGTTCAGCGAATTAAGAGATAGTGGCTACGCTGGCGGTCATGTCGTCCGACTCCAGCTCTGAGAGTAATTGGCGCAGTCTCCACTTGGCTCCATACTGCGAAAAGGAAGAACACTGTCACGCTATGTAATCTCAGCTATTCAATATTTCATAGGGTCTCCGAGACTTCTTTCTGGATGTTACAAACATCGAAGCGAACTTAATATACCCAGTTCAGGGTATAAATATATCTACTTTAAGGGTTCATGGCAGCATCCTTACACGCGAATGTACATGCAGTTGTCTACACCGTGTTACTACAACAACAATAATTAAGGACATTAGATGGGAAAAGCAACAGCACAAATTGTTGAAGCAACAGCATTGCGCCAATGGCTTCCTGCTGGTGCAGAGTTCGGTCATACTGTGAGCGTTGAATGTATTATTCTAGATAGTGACGTTGTTGTTGCTCCACCGGTTTGTTCGCGCTTCAGTTTCCGGTTGGTAGTAAGTAACCGTCGCGCTGTTGAGAATGCCATTGTTGTTGGCCTTGTTGATTGGATGGTGCTACTCTAGTTGTCTGCTTACTTGTTTGCGTATGTTTTTTTTGTTCCTGTTGCTTTCACCTTCCTGGATTATGTTTTGATAATCGAATTTGTGCAAACAAGTGGAAGCGCAACGCACACACCTCTGCAGTTATAAATGCAAGGGAAAGCATCTGGCTGTTCTTGCATATCCAGTACTTCGGCAACGTTGCCAAGCCCCATTAACAGGGTTCAATTAACGTTGAGACTGGTGCGAAACGAGCAGCGCCGCAAACAACAAAAACACAAAAGCAACTACAACTACAACGATGCGCGCACAAGTCATCGTAATATCGTAATATGAGTGTTTGCGTCTGTGGATACACTTCCTGCCAAGTAGAATCTTTGTCCTATCAAGGAGTTTATTTTCTCCGGCGGCACTTAATTGGCCAAAGTGGCTGCTGACGCTGTCAACCATTTATGCCAAGGTAGTCATGCTATCAGACGCTTATTATACTCGTATAAGTATTGTGCTCTTCGTACTTCTCTTCCATAATTTATAGATATTTAGGTACTTCAGCGCACTTCGGCAATATTGACATACCGCTGAAGAAGCGACTACTCGTGGCATTATGCAGGGGAAGTACTTTTTGGTTTGGGTGGAGCTGCAGTATTTTAATTGCACTAAAGAAATATTTAAATAACATTCTGAGCAATATTTATTTCTGTCACAGCTAGGTATGATGAAGGTGATGCCATTTTGAAATTTTATATTTATATATCTCTTCAGGGAATGGGCAAATAGCAAACAACTCGAAAAACTCAGCGTTTATGTTTTTTATCTTTAATTACATTCTTTAAGGAAATTTGCATTCCTTGAAGAAATAACGATTGTTTTTTAATGCTACAATACTTCTTTGGACTTTGAAGTTGGCTTTCTGACAGCTTTTACCTGATTTATACTCAATTTGGGTTGCCATTTTATAGTAAACAGACTTAATCCACAACAACGTTTGCAAATCGTGCAAATCGTGCAAAATTTATTACTAAAATAATGGTTCGGCCCGCACAACGTAGTCCGTAATTCGAGCAACCATGGATCGGTTTCGTACTATGTTTTTTTTCTAGCAAATAATGCGCATCCGTTGAGATGCTGTACCGTTTGCCCTCAGACCCGCTAATTTGGGGCAAAGTATCAAAGAAGACCCGAATAAGTCCTTCCGTTATTGAGCACAACAATTTGAGCTGTGCCACGAATTGAAACCGATCGACCATCAATAGGGTCGCATGTTCGGTGAATGGGCCCGCAATGAGATGGCCACCGATACCGATTTTCCAAAGAAATAATCGTCCAGCAATGAAGCTCACTTTTGATAAAATGGGTACGTTAATAAACAAAATTTTCGCGTTTGGAGTGATGATAATCAGCAAGCCATTGTTCAGACGCGGTGGCACTGTTTGGTGAGCTTTGTGGACAGAGGGAATCCTTAGTCCATTGTCCTTCAAAAATAATTCGGCCAAAATGTTACAGACAATGGGAAACGGTATGGAGCCATGATTTATGACTTTTTCGTCCTTGAAATGCAAGATACTGATGTGGTTGACCTTTGGTTCCAACAAGACGGCTCTACATTATGTTCATCCAATGAAATAAACAATTTCCTGAAAAAAACTTTTTTTGAGCGCATTATTTCGCATCGTGGGCCTATTGGGTGGTCTCCAAGATCGATTTAACACCGCTGGACTATTTTTTGTCAAAATACAATATATGAAGTCGCTTGTCAACGCAGATAAAACCGAAACAATTGGTGCCTTAGTAGAGAATATTCGGCGCGTTATTACTGACATACGGCCCCATTGCTGTAAAAAGTGATCGAGAAATTGGTCTCTCGGCTAAAATATAGTATATCTACGTAAGGCGGAAGAAGATGCAAAAGCTATGCATAACCTCTAGGATTTGTAAGGCGAGATACTGGTGTTAACAAAAGGCCGCTTATAATTAAACTCTTCGAGACTCTATTCTCAAAATTAAGATAATCACATATTATTAACGGAAAAATGCTTTCTGAGTTTTGCTAATCACCAATAATAATATATGGAGTAAAATCAGCCAAATGTATAATATGTACTGATATTAGTTATAGGGTGGTTGGGTAAGTTTTAATTTTAAACACAAAGATACACTACTATTAGAACGACAACCTCTCTCAATTTCAGTAAGATAACTCACATATTGACCGATATACAGGAAAGTAATAGAACTGAGTGAATAAAAAAATATATATTGAACCAATCGTAACAATTCTTTAAAAACTTTCATAAAAGGCTGCTTCTACATCGATGCAGCGCTGCCAGCGCTATTTCCAAGCATTGAAGGCGTAACGGAAATCATTCTCCGGAATAGCCTTGAGAGCCGAGCGAGTGCGGCATGGATCCCCTCTGTCGTCTCAAAATGCTTGTCTTTCATCGGCATTCTTAGACAAGGAAACAAATAGTCCAGGAGGACCACATCTGGTCTGTAAGGCAGCTGCGGCAGCGTTGGGATGTCGGCATTGGTTAGGTAGCTGTTCACAAGAAAGGCGGTGTGAGCCAGGGCGTTGTCGTGGGGCAACTTCCAATCGGCTGCGATGTCTTGTCGGACCTGATTTAGCCTTTGTTTGAGTCTCTTGAGAACTGCCACGTAAAATTTGGCGTTGACGGTTTGTCCAAGAGGAACGAATTCATGGTGGACGATGACTTTAATGTCTAAAAAGACGATAAGCATCGTTTTCACTTGTGATTTGCTCATTATTTCGCTTTTCATCAGCGACCTCTTCCCGGCCGTCCAAAAAGGCACTGGTGCCACCGAGACACACCACTTCTTGCTAAAGCAACATCTGGGTAAGCTTGCTTGATCATATCAAACGTCTCTGTCGCAGATTTACCGAGTTTCACACAGAATTTAATCGCGTACCCTTGTTCTAAGGGTATCTAACCTGATTCAACCCATTTTTGACATACAGGCAATTATTACCAATACACGTTTCCCAGGTTAACCGCTACTTTCGTTTTCTATTTTCATCGTCCGATTTTCACTAGAGGTGACTTACCTTAAAGGTTTGAGGAAAGTTATATCCCGATATATTCATTGGTTCCTGATTTGTATACTGGAGAGTGAAAGAATCTGTTGAATTTGAATGCCACTTCGCATTGTAGCAAAGTAATGTCAGGATAATGTTATGTGTGTATGTATATATCTAATCGTTATTTATTTATTTGAAACCAATTTATGTATGCAAAACTCGACTGAACAGTTAGTCGGGAAAACCGCTATGTTAAGCGCGGGATAACAGCGTAAAATCAATTTTCATAATTTATGCAAAAGCAGGTACGCTCATATACATATGTATGTACCTTTGCCCAAAAAATGGCATACGCGCCTGAGCAAAATTAATGTGTAAAATCGCAAAATGCCATTTTTTTGCTCTCCTGTGACATCAATGAATGCGGGTTAAAAAAAGTGCTGCCAGTAAAATGAATGAAAACAGTAGGAATTCCCATTTGAATGAAATAAGTCTGAGAGTGAACTTCGTTTGTTTTCGCCTTTCGCTTTTAGTGCACTTATGGACATAAAGAAATACATTGGATAAATACCTGATAAAAAATGACAATTATCGAAAACAAGGATTTTTAGTTAAAACATTATCAATTTTTATTAATAACGGGTGATTTTTTTGAGGTTAGGATTTTCATGCATTAGTATTTGACAGATCACGTGGGATTTCAGACATGGTGTCAAAGAGAAAGATGCTCAGTATGCTTTGACATTTCATCATGAATAGACTTACTAACGAGCAACGCTTGCAAATCATTGAATTTTATTACCAAAATCAGTGTTCGGTTCGAAATGTGTTTCGCGCTTTTTTATCGACAAATTTTGTTCAGCGATGAGGCTCATTTCTGGTTGAATGGCTACGTAAATAAGCAAAATTGCCGCATTTGGGGTGAAGAGCAACCAGAAGCCGTTCAAGAACTGCCCATGCATCCCGAAAAATGCACTGTTTGGTGTGGTTTGTACGCTGGTGGAATCATTGGACCGTATTTTTTCAAAGATGCTGTTGGACGCAACGTTACGGTGAATGGCGATCGCTATCGTTCGATGCTAACAAACTTTTTGTTGCCAAAAATGGAAAAACTGAACTTGGTTGACATGTGGTTTCAACAAGATGGCGCTACATGCCACACAGCTCGCGATTCTATGGCCATTTTGAGGGAAAACTTCGGACAACAATTCATCTCAAGAAATGGACCCGTAAGTTGGCCACCAAGATCATGCGATTTAACGCCTTTAGACTATTTTTTGTGGGGCTACGTCAAGTCTAAAGTCTACAGAAATAAGCCAGCAACTATTCCAGCTTTGGAAGACAACATTTCCGAAGAAATTCGGGCTATTCCGGCCGAAATGCTCGAAAAAGTTGCCCAAAATTGGACTTTCCGAATGGACCACCTAAGACGCAGCCGCGGTCAACATTTAAATGAAATTATCTTCAAAAAGTAAATGTCATGAACCAATCTAACGTTTCAAATAAAGAACCGATGAGATTTTGCAAATTTTATGCGTTTTTTTTTAAAAAAAAGTTATCAAGCTCTTAAAAAATCACCCTTTATATGCAGCAACAGAAATGAAGGCTTAGAAGAACAACTTTTTAGTGAAGAAGCAATATGGAATTGCCGCTTTTTCGTGGATGCTCTTGCATTTCTCTACCTCACACCACATTTTTCAGCAAAATAAAAATGGAGTATTGGCACAAAAACACCTCTGAGTTAAAATTATTCACGTATTCGACACGAATTCCACGTTCAATCGCTTGTCACGCGCTTTCAGTTTCGCACACTTTTCTTTGTTGTTAGGAGCAACATTATCTTATCACCGCTCATCGAATAACGAACACCATGAAGTAATAATAGAGATCGCATGATACCAAAGCTAACAAACATTGACTCGAACGGCAGACAAGAGTCACTGCAGCAGCATTCCTCCAAAAAAGCCATTGGCGCGTTCTTGACAACCTAATTGATGAAAGTGACAGACATGTCTCTTGGCACCGTATCAGCCTTGCCATATCAGTCGTCGTTATCCTGCAGCTTGCACGTAATGCAGTAATAACGCACGCTTCAACTCCTACTATCAGGTACATAAAATCGCTTTAAGCACCAGCTACGATGCACATATTCATAATAACACCCACTCACTACACTGGCCTTGGAGGCTGTGGTGTCAGGCTTAGCAGCAGAGCTATAAGCAACTGAGGGGGGTCTACTGGTCGCGGATAGCCAGACGGCCTATAATAGCAAGTTAGTTTCGAAAGGAGTAATAACAAATAAATAAACACTGACGAGGAGCGCCAGGAGTGAATGAGGCGGTATAACAACCAGTGCCGATGAAACTTCTGCGGAAGAAGCGAGTCGATACCGTCTCTCTAAAATAGATCTACCACCCTCAATGCATTGGTGTAAACCAAAAACTTAGGCGAAACGGACTTACAATGAGCGGGATCCTGGTCAGCGATTGTTCACCGTGTTACGTACGGCTGTAACTACTATGACGGGTCTATACCGGGATACTCTAAGAGTCCCACGATACACCATCAGCTGTTTCCTACTGCTGTTGTAATCAGAGTGGATTGCGAAGCATTAGCCCGATCTGAATCAGTTACCAGCCCCTTCGAGCCTGGCTTGGTGGTAGTAGACTGCGTTGCTTCGGAGGAACGCTGGTTCATTCGTGTGTTCCGAAAAGTAAACATAAGGCAGACCTCATGGAAATTGGGTGGGTTCGTCTGGGGGGATATACCAGTTAATGTTTAATTTGCCAGGCCTCAGGGCTTAGTATGCAAGCGCATTGTTCCGCAAGTTCAGTATGGAAAAATACTGCTAACTGGACGTGGCCTCGAATGACTTTATCGAACAGTTCGATTTGTGCATAATGCATACTATTAAGAAACAGTATTATGCAAGACTCCCTCTTCGGTAACAAAATACCAGAAACCACTCACCCACATCTTCACATATTTGCATATGTAAACAAGATTGTATTTATACATATGTACTATCTATGTAGTAGTAAATATAAGTGTATATATGTACATACGTATGTACTCGTACATTTACACCTTACGTGCAAGTTTGCCGTGAATGCAGAAGACTTCACTATTCTCGCAAACGCTTCGATGTGTGTGGGTGTGCACAGCAGTGACGAGATGACTATTATAGGATAACAAGCAAATGCCCCATAATTTGCGGAGCTTCGACATTTGCCGCTGATAAAGTCACTAAAAAGTGGTACGCACGTAGCGTCGAAACAAAGGAAAAGATCAATAATGAAGGAGAGGCTATGTTCAGACGGAGCCAAACATTATAGACACACCTAAAAACTCCAAAGATTCGCAGAGTATTTTAAAGTGAGCTATATGTGATCGAAGTTTGATTTTATTACTTATAAAACCGCACAGAGAAGATACATAAAGACAATCACAACAATCGAACTTCTACCTATTCTAGCAGCCTTAGCTGAGAGTTTACATGAAGACCGTGGAGAGTCGATTCGGCGCAACTCGGACTGACGTATAGAACAAATTGACATATTTTACGTCGAGATCTTGAATTAAAAACGCACAAAATACGGCTTGTACAAGAACTGAAGCCGCTCTACCTTCCAAATACAAATCGCTTTGTTCTAGGGGCTCATTGAAAATTTCCAAGAAGATCCAACGTTTTCGTGGCAAATTTAATTCAGCAATGAGGTCCTTTTCTGGCTCAATGGATTTATAAACAAACAAAATTGCTGCATTTGAGACGAAGAACAAACTTAAGAGTTTCAAGAGCTGCCATTTCATCCCGAAAAAAAAAACGGTTCGGTATGGTTTGTGGGCCGGTGGAATCATCGGTCCACATTTTTCAAAAATGATGCCGGTAAGAACGTAACCGTCAATGGTGACCGTTATCGCGCCATGATAACCGACCATTAGATACCTAAAATTGAAGCGCGTGATCTCGGCGACCTTTGGTTCCAACAAGACCACTTCCCATACATCGCATCAATCAATGGATTTATTGGGAAAGCACTTCAGTGAGCAGATAATGTAACGCTTTGGACCCGTCGATAGTGTCATTTATTTTATTACGTCACCAAGACGTAATCTTGTTTTCATCATGTTTGGTTAACATTTATGCTACCAAATTTAATTTTTCAATACAAGTAGTTACCGTTTGGAAGTTTTAATGCTAAACACGGAATGTTTCTCATCATCCTCTCCCCACATACTCATAGAATTCTTTAGCGTTGTTTGTATTTAAATACATAGGTGCGAAAGTGGGAGTATGGTCTCTTCGTCGCACGTTGCACACATTTTCCAAATATATATGGTACATATATATGTATATAACTGTTCTCGTGTATTTGTATATGTACTCCACGATGCGAGTGCGAAATGTCACGCTCTCCAAGCCATTAACGCATCTTCTCAGGCTGGGCCTGATTAATATTTCGTATGTATGTTCCTACTCGGTAGGCTCGATTAAATGCGTTAATGTCAGTTTGTGAGTAGTATTTAGATTATATTTTCACATTTCCAAATTTATTAATAGACTGTGTTCAGAGGAGGACTCTTTTTGTCGCCAATTGCGTTCGCACGAGTGTGATATCTTTCAGAGGCAGATAATTTTCTGCATTTTCTTTCATATCACTATCTCATATACGTGGTTACGGGAGGATGGAGTCATGGACTATAAACCACATGCCTCTGAACCATATACATACGTAGCAAGACGGGAAGGATGAGTGACTTGTAGAGTTTGGTATTTATTCGTCGAGTGAGGACGACTTCGAGGTTATGACTGTCAACAGTGATGTGCGAGCCAAATCGTGAGTGCGACGACTATTTTTTAATGACAGGAGACATTTCATCTTGTCCTCTTTAACAACCGCACCCATACGCTTCGCTTCCTTAACCAATATGGAGAAAGCAGACAGCGCGGTTGTTGAGGCCAATGATATCAATATCATCACAAAAGCATGCCATCCGAATACGAACGGTGCGATGCCGTTGTCTTTCCTCGTCATCAACTCGCCTGCAAAAGCTGGTGTGGGTGACAAAACGAGTCATCGTGTGAACATAGTCTTTCATATGCGTGAATGGGAATTCTTATAAATTTGTTGTGGTGGTTGCTGTGGCAGTTGGCTACTTAATTCAAGAATTATTCATTAGGTACGCGACTAAATGTGTTGTTAATATTTCTTCATGCAAGATTAATTCGCTTAGGGCCATATTTACTACGGCAGTTCAAACCACGAGAGATTTAAGTGTGTGTTAGGTAATAAATTACGTAGCAACGTGTAGAATCTCATTAACTTTTGCAACTTAATTTTCGGGAATATCCAGTGGGACTGAAAGTAATCTCCTACTAGGCCGGCCAGTCATAGCTCTATTTAATAGATTTCCTCTAATTTTTCATTTTGTTTATAGCTTATGCATATTCCTGCTCGCTTAATCTACAATCCGAATCCTTCTTGCAGTGAAATGTTTATTAATTCTTTTTATACAAATACATATAATATCGAAAATGAAACGATTATTAAAAGCCTTTGAAAATATTTCATACTTTGATTTGCAGATATGATTAAGAAGGTTGTCTTTTATACTTCGGGATTACTATAAAAAATCAAATAGCTTCAAGGCTGGAGTGTTTTCTGCCATGCGGACAATATGGCCTATACAGCGCAGCCTATGTCAATGTCGTCAATATATCTCGTACCATTGACTGCGGTACTCGCAATTGCCAATGCGCAAAGGACCATAAATTGAATGCGATGACTGTTTGTTTGATGACACAACCAGACCCAGAAGTGTTCCTTTCATAACTTCAGTATGCACTGAACATCAGTCACTAGATCACCACTTTGGTGACAATAGTTTGCTGCTCCGGTCTTGAAACCTTGCGTTAGTCACCGCATCGCTTCATAGAATTTTCGAGCATTGTTCCTGTTGACCAGCTTCTCAAGCTCTGCATACTCACGAATTTCCGCCACTTTCTTTTTTGTCTGCATATGCGTTTCACATTCCTCTTCAACTTTCGGTATCTATTCCACCCCACTCGTGTTGTGGTCGACCGCAACAATGCGAGGTAGGCTGTCTGCTTTCTTTCCACACGACACGTCAATCCTCATCGTAGCAGCTGTTCTTTCGACCTTTACAAAACAAAAACGGTTTTGCTTGCAACTGAAAGTAAGGAGCTTGAAATGACATGCAAAATTGCCTTATACCAAGTTGCTGATGATTGCTCTCAGAGAGAAGGAGGACATGTCGAGAAGAAAACCGTTTCGATGTCGGTTGTGATACTAGCTTCTCAACGTCGTACCTTTAGAGGCGGGTGCGTATCTTCGCTACAACAAGATGATAGTCAAAGGCGATACTTGGTCCTCGGAAAGTACGCAAGTCAAGGACACTGGACACGACCCGTCCAACGATCACAACACAATCGATCTGGTTGGTGGCTTTTAGATCCGGAAACAGCCAAGTAGCTTGATGAATTTTCTTGTGGTGGAATCTAGTACTACAGACAACCATATGTCGGGCCGATTAGCCTTTACCCACCCTTGCGTTAAAATCGCCCAAACACAACTTTTACGTCATGGCGGAGGAAGTCGTCATAACCACACTCCACAAAAAATTATCTTTTGTCATATTGTCCTTCTCTTCTATCGGGCCGTAAGTGCAAATCAGTCTTATGTTGAAAAATTTTGATATGATGGGGATTGTAGATAGACGCTCATCCAGCGCCTATCCACCGGAGTGAATGCCGAAACTCGACGACTGAGTTTTTTTCCACCACGAATCCCAAAAAAAATTTGTGTTGCTTTATATAACCGCTGTATTAAATGTCACAAGGACCTATTCGTCTCTGTCCTTGTTCCGCCCATCGCATTTCTTGGACGGCGGTGATGTCAGCCTTTACTTTTACAAGAACATCAACCATCTAAGCATCGGCACCCTCCCAATTAAAGAACCGGGCATTCTAGGTGCATGGCCTTAAATCATAATTCTTATTACGTTTGCTCTAGTCGTTATCAAAAGTGAGTTGTTTCAACCGAGGACGTTGTTTCCGTTTCATTGGGAGTGGCTTCTAAGTGGCGGGTCCCAAACCCAGCGAACAACCTCTCTATAGGAGTAGTATACAGCTTTATACACATTTTTATAACGAGCCGCTTGTTTCAAGGCCGACGCCCACTCGCAGCCGCAGCTCTGGTGAAAAGACGACTTCAGCGAGCCTTTGAACGAAATATGTATGTCGGAGTGGCTCCTCTCAAGCTTCCTCTCTTTTAGCCATGACCTAAGGCTCCACAAAGGTTGGCTTCATATTTATATATGTACACACATATTCACTACTAAGGTATATAATATATATTATGTATGTATATCCGACAGTGACTGTATTGAACCAGTCATGTACCAGAGGATGCTATACATATTTAAATAAATGTATGTATGTACATCAACGTATTTCTCACCATTCTCTGTGTGGTACACATAACGATAAATATAATTTTGTTTATATTTTTTCATCATGCTATTTCCACTAGTAGGGAACACGCCCGTGCTTACAAACATATATATGTACATTTATATATCTGATGCATACACTCGGAATGGTTTAACCAGATTGTGGCAAGTGCAAGGTGAACTCGCTTCAGTGTCAGACTGCGTTCACAACCAGACTCTTTTTGTCGCCCAAACCGGTTTTTATAGGCAACAGGACGGCGAAGGATATTCGAAGGGACCGTCACGCTGAAGCTGGTGAACCTTAAAAGAACTTTGAAATTATGAGAAAATGCATGGTTTTGTTCGATTGAGTTGTCACATGAGCGTCATCAAAAGAGAAAAGGCCAATTATGTGCGACAAAAACAGTCCTCTGAACGCAGTCTTAGCGAGCAATTTCACTTCTGCTGTTGGACAGTGAGAAATTCGTAGACTGTCTAGCAATCAGCTGCAACAGTAATGTTTTGTTGCAGATAAGAAGTTTAATTTATGCGAAAACATGTTGCGCCCAACCAACGAAGCAAACAGAAGAGCAAGACCGAGTTCACACACATCGCTGTTGTTATTGTTGTTAAAGCGGTTATCTAGTCCCCGCTGGGGTGGTAAGGTCAAGTTGGTTGTCATCGACATCATCTAACGGTAGGGCAAGGAGACGTGTTGTTTCGACAGGGATGGACCGAAGGCAGAAAGGTGTTAATTGAGCGGGTTTAGCGTGGCATGTAAAGAGGTGGTTAGTGGCGGCGACATTTTGTACTTTTTCTATATTCTCAGGCCAACTCGAACTCTTCGTCGGCAATGGTTGGTGGTTTGACTCTAAGTACGCCATGCACTGAGAGGTAGTCGGTGGAAGTGCTGATGGCTTCAGTGTGAATGGCGGTCAGTGCTAGTCTAAAATTTGTTAGTTCCGTAGCCGGGTTGGCGGCTCCACTACAAGCAGACGACTGCAGGTATGGTTTCTAGAAAACGTCGCATCATAAACTGCTCGGTATTCCTTAACCGAAAGCATACAAGTCCCGCTTTGAACGTTTCCGACAGGAGACATCAAGAGGCATACTGTAATGGTACGGCCTGCTGTATTTTGAAGCGTCTCTGAAGCGTCTTCATCTGCATTTCACTACATCCAGACAGCCATATCGGTGTAGCGTAGTTTACGACCGACCGACAAGCCGGCCAATTGCCTTGAATTTTGCCATCGACGATTCTCTGACGCCTTGAAGATTTTGTTGTGGATCTGTACTTTTGCAATAATCCTAGTAGTAGGTAGGAGTGAAGAAGCACAGGCTCTCAATTGTAACGCCTAAAATCTTAAGTAATTTTAATAGCAGCGTGGGTAATATTAAGATCCAGTCTGACATTCATTCGTCCAGTTAGTGAATATGGTCGCTGTGGGTATACTGAGAATGGTGTCCGATTTCTCACAGAGAAGAAGCGAGAAAGATCGGAGATAAAAGCTACAGGGGTCACTAGTTCCAAAAAACATGGTTGTGAGAAAGGGTTTTTGAAGTTTTCCACTAGCGTTCCACAGGGCCGGGAACCCTTTGTGAATTGTTGAAAAACTCAAAAAGTATTTTTCAAATTCACTTTAAACTTTCAAAGTTCAGTTCCGATGAGCCTTAACTCCTTATTTGAACGAAATATTTACGACTATTTTTCTCCTACTTTTCACATGCATTTATCGAAAAGTTATGACACTGAAAAGTAAAAATGCATTTTGATAACAATGCGAAAAAACGTTGCGGTCAAAAGCACTGAAGAGGCTCGGATAGAATTTCCATTTCAGGAATAAAATATCACAAAAAATACAGCAACGGCAACAAATAAAAGGAAACAGTTTCAACATTGCAAGCTCTAATTTGTATTTTCGCACAGCTCGCGCAACTCTGGGAACCACCTATTGAAAGCCTCATGGGGCCATAAACATAAAAAACAGCAGGCGGTTGCAATGTGGTCGGTATCAATAACAACATCAGCGCAACACAATAACAACTGCGACGCCTTTGGGAATGCATAAAGACAAGTGAACAATGGGAAATCGGCGACAATTACAGCAACGGTCAAGTTGTTAACAAATTTAAAGCGTTGAACATACTCACAGGCATATTTAAGAGAGCAAAGAAATAAAAAGAAGTCACAATGAAAGTGCCATTGGAGCAAATGTAATCAAGATGCACGTATTTTATCAAAATTGTCAAAAATAAATGCAGACATTTTAGCGCCAGTGGTGGGAAGCACAATTTTAAAGCGATTGAAGTAAAAAAATATAAAAATAAAAAGAAATATTTCCTTCTGCTGCAGCGAAGCTATAATACCCTTCACAGATGCATTTTTTACAGCTTAAAAGCGAAAAAACGATATTTTCCTTGATTTTGATCCGTCAGCTTATACTCTCTACCTGGTATGATAATATAGCGGTCCGATATCAACAATATGTTCGGAGATTGTAGCGATGGCTTGGATAATGTTAGGTTAGGTTGGATGGCTGATCAAAGATCACACGTGGACTGCTATTTGTAGTCCTTTGTGAAGCCAAAGAAAAGAAAAACTCCTGTCTTCGAACTTATAAATTAGCAAACGGCTTAGCAGCCAATACAAATTTGCACAGTTCAATTTCCACTCCCGTCAGTTCAGTGTGATGCCTGAAGGTATGCGCTCTCAAGTTTTTAAGTCTAGACCTCCCAAACGCAAAACAGTCAAAGAGGAAGTGTTCAGTTGTTTCCACCTCCTCTTCTTCCATCCAACTTCTGCAGGTGGCGTCTGGTTAGGTTTCCAACCTTACAGCATGAACGTCAATAGGGCAGTGACCTGTTAAAAGCCCCACTAATGAGAGGCTAGCCTTAGTGAGAGCAAAAAGATCGCTAGATCTCCTGCGATCTATCTTAGGCCAAAAGGCTTTTGCGACTGCGTAAGTACCGATGCTAGCCCAGCCTTGGTCAAGCATCCACGTGACCCAGCTATCCAGTAGTAGAAAACAAGAGAATACAGGAGCGCCGTCTCTCTCCCATTCTACCGATAAGGGTTCTAGAGTGCCTTTCCTTACTAGCTCAACAGCTCTGCAATTTTCTGCGATTCCGCTATGGCCTAGCACCCATACTAGTCTTATCACAAAGACACTCGATGCTATTGACAAAGACGCCCTGAACGCAATGTTAATGAGTACAAGACTAGTATCGCCACTCTTTTATCTGAGTGAATGCTCACTTCTCTGAAGGATGCCGCACACCTGAGCAATAGATCTACTACTACCTTAATGGCTGCAACCTCGGCCTGGAAGACACTGCAATAGTCAGGAAGTCTGAAGCTGAAGTTGATAAGGAGCCCCGAACAGTAAAACCCTCCACCAACGTTCCCCCCAAGCTTTAACCCATCAGTAAAGAAGCTCACTGCCCCTCTCCTCCAACGGCTTCTTTCTACTCACAACTCTAGCGTCGGTATATGGCCAAAGAAGAACCCGCCAGAGTTCGGTTTGGCGACTACATGATCGAAGTGATCCGATATGAAGTCAAAGTGCGTGCGGATATCCTAATGTTCAGGTACGTGCTTTTAAGAACCCAGAACCCAGACCTGAGTCTGATAGTAACTGTCGCAGCCATATACCTTCCGACGATGTCTATATCCTAGAACTCCTAGGTAGGGATCAAAAAGATCATCTCACATCGGCAAAACGCCCAGAAGCAGCCACACATTTTTTGAGGCGGCTATTATCTATTTGAGCTTATTCGCGAGGTTCGTAAAAAATATGGCAACGAGATGCTTCATCTTTAGTCAGGCGAAGCTCGACAATGGAGGAGAAAGTGTCTGTTACCACTTCATCTTCCTCCCTGCAACAAGTTACGTACTTCAAGTTCTTTTGCCTCACCGTGTGAATGTTAATGGAACAGTGTCCAGTTAGGATATCTATCACTGCAGCATTGTGAGCCTTGCTAAGGACTAGCAATTCAGTGAACTTTTTACGTTTCACTCTGAGTCAGAAAGCTTTCGCAACACCATAAGTCGTGGTTCCTGACCAACACTTGCTGAGCGCGCAAGCTACATAGATTCGACCGAATGCACGAAGACAGGGCAATCCCTGTTTGTTCCGATCCTGGTTTAATTTGAAGAGTGTCTTTACACACAGAGTTTAATATCGAAGTAGTAGGTTAATGCTACTGCTAGTAAGGTCATGTGCTTCTTGACTAGCTGTCAGTGTCAGCGAGCTCAAGATTTGTATAGCAGCTTCGCCATCGGAGTGGATGCATACCTTTTTCAAAAAAAAAAACTTCGGAGAAGTCCAAATTATCAGAAACAGAGTCGAACTGAGAGAGGATTTCGGAATGTTCGCCTCAGGGAACCTTAATGTGTTTCCCGGAGCCTTATAGCAAACTTCGCAGCAATGCATCTGCCTTCTGTTCCCACGGCAGCTATATGTAGAATAGAAATTACATGAGTGACAATAAAAATTGAATTTTCGAACCATGGATTTTTCTTCTTATTTTTTTGTAAGATTTGTTTCACATTTTCCAATATTTCAAGAGTCAAAATTGCTCTCAATTTTATTTCGACTTATGAATTCTGTGTTTCATTTCACTCAGTCCTTTTATGTCTTGATACTTTATCCTGTGGCTTCAGTTGCCGCAATGCGTTTTCACTTTTTTGCTTGCTGTGTCGCGTCTGTGTGCTCTTTATTTATTTTGGCATAAATTTGTCTAGACTGATAACACTTTTTCAGCACCTCAATAAATATTTCTGGTAGCTGTGTTGTTTTTTTCGTACTTCATTGAAGTGAATGATATGTTTTCCACTTATTCTCTTCACATATTCTAGAATGTATGTCCATGATTTTGTAGCAGCAATATTTCTACTGTGTGCAATGCTTTATCATTGTCGATTGTCTGTGACTATATCGTATGTGCACTAGCATAAATTAATTAGTTCGAAGCGCCCACAATCGCAGATTTTATACAATATACATAATTACTAGCATTCTCCACGCCTTGGTAGCAGATGCGCTACTCTGACCAGTGTTGGTGTCTTCACTCTAATATATATTTTTTTAATGTCAAATTACACACGTATTAGCTTAGTTTTGTTTGTATATTGGTTACCCCTTTAAACATAAAATATTCAATATATCAATAAAAATTTTTTGTTAATTGGCATTAAAATATATACTTAAAATCAAATATTCATATATGTGCATTAGCGATATTCCTATTAGATTTTTTTTTTCAAACGCTCGATGAAAAATCAGTTTTTTCAACACACCACTTCTTTAAAAATCATACATCAACTGACCTGAGCATTCATAAAGGGTGATTTTTTAAGAGCTTGATAACTTTTTTTTTTAAAAAAAACGCATAAAATTTGCAAAATCTCATCGGTTCTTTATTTGAAACGTTAGATTGGTTCATGACATTTACTTTTTGAAGATAATTTCATTTAAATGTTGACCGCGGCTGCGTTTTAGGTGGTCCATTCGGAAAGTCCAATTTTGGGCAACTTTTTCGAGCATTTCGGCCGGAATAGCCCGAATTTCTTCGGAAATGTTGTCTTCCAAAGCTGGAATAGTTGCTGGCTTATTTCTGTAGACTTTAGACTTGACGTAGCCCCACACAAAAAATAGTCTAAAGGCGTTAAATCGCATGATCTTGGTGGCCAACTTACGGGTCCATTTCTTGAGATGAATTGTTGTCCGAAGTTTTCCCTCAAAATGGCCATAGAATCGCGAGCTGTGTGGCATGTAGCGCCATCTTGTTGAAACCACATGTCAACCAAGTTCAGTTCTTCCATTTTTGGCAACAAAAAGTTTGTTAGCATCGAACGATAGCGATCGCCATTCACCGTAACGTTGCGTCCAACAGCATCTTTGAAAAAATACGGTCCAATGATTCCACCAGCGTACAAACCACACCAAACAGTGCATTTTTCGGGATGCATGGGCAGTTCTTGAACGGCTTCTGGTTGCTCTTCACCCCAAATGCGGCAATTTTGCTTATTTACGTAGCCATTCAACCAGAAATGAGCCTCATCGCTGAACAAAATTTGTCGATAAAAAAGCGGATTTTCACATTTCGAACCGAACACTGATTTTGGTAATAAAATTCAATGATTTGCAAGCGTTGCTCGTTAGTAAGTCTATTCATGATGAAATGTCAAAGCATACTGAGCATCTTTCTCTTTGACACCATGTCTGAAATCCCACGTGATCTGTCAAATACTAATGCATGAAAATCCTAACCTCAAAAAAATCACCCGTTATAATGGTTACCCCTTTAAACATAAAATATTCAATATATCAATATATATTTTTGTGAATGGATTTTTTCGATAACGAATTACTCCCTTACTCAAAGATATTAAAATATAATATATGTGACCTGGTCTACGAAAGGGAGCTAACGTGCAAAAACTAGTTATGACTTTTTGGATTCTATCACGTGAAAAAGCATCTCATCTTCCATCCGAATCAACTAAAAAGTGAAAATTGAGTTTTTGACACCTAAGCCCCCTTTCCGTAGACCAGGTCACATATACTTAAAATTCATATTTGTGATTTAGTGATTTTCCTAGTACATTTTCTTTTTGTTCAAACACTCAATGAAGAATCAGTTTTTTCAGCACACCACTGTTTTAAAAATTATACATCAACTAACCTGAACATTCATACAAGTGATTTCCATGTTGCTCATACGACATGGTGTACTATATGAATACAGCAGCTCTTGTTTACCCATTTTGATATCTTTTTTTGAAAATTTTACAAAATTTTGTTAAATATGAGTCTTTTAAATAAAATTAAATAAATATTTCATTTTTTATATGTAAAAAAAATTATTGAAAAAAGGCCGTTTTTTGCCCGAGGAAACCCATGTAACCACATTCAGTAGATCGTCCAAAACAATGAGAAAAAGCAGCGGTGACATAAGCCGTCTCTAATTTACTTCAGTTTTCGGATAAATTGGGTGAGATGTTTGTTGTGTCAGCCGTCGGTACAAAGCCAACACAGTGAGCTTTGATGATGTTTGTAAACTTTTCAGTTGTTAATATTCGCTTGCCACATGATCTGTTTGTGGGAAAGCCTGCTGGTTTCTTACTCAGCGAACCTTCAGGAAGGATGTGTGATAAGTTTAACAGAAGTTCAGCGAGCATTTTTGATAAGATGCTGATCAATGTAATCGCTTTATAGTTTATATAATGATAGATTGCCTTCTTTGGGCACCTTCACTAGTAAGCCTGTTAACCATTCGTTCGGTTGTTGTTCTTCGTACCAAATTGCTTCAAAAAAAAGAGCCAAATGGCGTGCAGAGACTGCAGGGTTAGCTTTAAGAACTTCGAGAGGAATCATGTCACCATGTCTATGGTATAGATTCGCTACTCTAGAATTGTTTCTTCTTTTATTTAGGCTTCAGTATTGATTCGCACACATCCGGAAAAGATTGCCTGATGTTGCGCCAAAAGGTGTTCCCATCTTACTTTGTGCAGTTAGTGCTTGTAAATGAATCTTTCCCCCCTCAGCTGCGTTCGCTAATACACAGTATATCCGACTTGAATCTGTGGCAATTTGCCGATATCTTATGAGTCTAAGCATTTCAGTATCCAATTCGGACAACCTGCTTCATGGTAACTATGGCCTATGATCTACGTTGTTTTCCGGTATTCCGTCATTACTTTTTTATTGGTTTTAATCCAGTATTTTCCTGCCGTAAAAATATAAACGTTTATAACGCGAACCACTTGGTCCAAGACAAATCCCCACTATAGCCATTACTATTGTGTGAACAGACGCTACAACCGCTTCGCAGAAGTATTGCGTAATGTGGATTGTTTTAGCTTCGGTACTTATATTCGATCATACCCCAATGGGAGGTTCTGCTAGTAGTTAAGCCACCGCGGGTATCGCTCTCAGATTCATTGCACTAATTGAGCCGCGGCTAAGCCCATCTTTTGAGTCCGATTTTCGATAACTCGAACTGGCGAATGACACGCATGATGGATTATATCCCCACAGGAAAAAGTCTAACGGTTTGATATCACACGATCTTGGTGGCCAATCAATAAATCCATTGTGATCGGAAGTGGCACCGTCTTGTTGGCACCAAATAACGCAGAGATCACGATCTACAAATTCTGTTATCATTCAAATAGTCAATTATCATGACCCAATAATGGTTGCCATTGACGGTTACGTTCTCACGGGCATCATTTTTAATACATAAAATATGGATCGTTGATTCCACCGACTCACAAAACATACCAAACCGTTGTTTTTTTCTGGATGAAATAACAGCTCTTGAATCTCTTTAGATTGCTCCTCGTCTGAAATGCGGCAACTTTGCTTGTTTACATACCTATTGAGCCAGAAATGGACCGCATGGCTGAACAAAATTTGGCTCGAAAACGACGGCTCTTCAAAAGCCCATACGGCAAAGCGATGTATCTTGGGAAGGTCGAACTGCTTCAGTTCTTGCACAAGATTAATTTTGTACGTTTTCAATTTAAGAACGTAAAATTTGCCAAATCGTGTCATACATCAGTACGAGTTGCTGTGAACGGCGCCGAATCGACACTCCACGGTCTTCAGCTACGGCTGCTATATTCTCTTCACTGCATGCTGGTCTATTTAGTCGAGTATTTTTCAATAATGAATACTGGGTCTCAAGATGGGTGATTGTGTTGCGTATAACGCTCAGTTGGCAGATTATGTTGACCAGCGAAGCACGCGAAACACATTCTTTAGAGGAAGTGAATTTTCATAATAAAGTTTAACGATTAGGAAACGTTGTTCAGACGTAAGTCTTTCCATGATGATACGTATGCCAAATAATACTGAATAAGAATAACATGACAGCTTGATCGACTCACGCGTGATCTGTCAAGAAAAGGCAACTGAAAAAAGTATCTCTACTTGAATCACCCGATATAATATTATCATTAATTTAGTCTACGAATTACCCCAACTCCCATTACCTACATAATATGATTTTATTACATTTTATTCCAATTTAGCTTTTCTTTACTCAGTGCGTGAGTTGAATATTTATAAAATTTCTTGAAAATAAGTATGTTCTGCCGTAAAAAGGAAAAGTAATAACTCAACACTTCTGTGGCTGCACTATTTACCAGTTTATTGTGTCCTGGTTTGGCGAAACCTTGTTTAAATGTATTTCATGGCTATCTATATTTGAGCTTTGTGTTACTTATCAGATTATATTCTACGAAATAATGCTTTGGCTCTTTAGTCATTTCACTACCTCGCTCCCAAATTTGAAGAGCTCATTCATTTTGTCTCTTTGAGCGTCCGAAATGTTTTAAGCATTATCATAAGACTATGCATATTTATATTTTATCCAGCCACACATACAAAAAGATGAGTATTACAACCCTTTAATGTATTTACATATTTATGGGCTTTTATGAATATTAATGCGTGCAACGTACCTTGAGATTTATCGCCATTTCAAGTGAGTATGCCCAATAGGAAATATGTTTCAAAGGATTTTTTTTTAACTTAAAAAAAAATTGGGATCCTAAAAACAGGTTTAAATTGATACTACAGGGTTTGTCCGGCAAGTAATAGGACTGACTTGAATTCGTTACAATTCTTTAAAAACTTTCAAAATACGCTCCTTCTGCGTCGATGCAGCGCTGCCAGCACGATTTCCAAGCATAGAAAGCGTTATGGAAGGCATTCTTCGGGATAGCCTTAAGAGCCGAAGTCCTGCTTGGATCCCCTCTGTCGTCTCAGAACGCTTGCCTTTCATCGGCAATGAAACAAAAAAGTCCGGGGCCACATCTGGGCTGTAAGGCGGCTGCGGAAGCATTGGTATGCCTGTCTTGGTAAGGTAGCTGTTCACAAAAAAGGCGGTGTGAGTCGATGCGTTGTCGTGGTGCAACTTCCAATCGGCTGCGATGTCTTGTCGGACCGTATTGACCCTTCATTTGAGTCTCTTAAGAACATCCACGTAAAACTTGGCGTTGACGATTTGTCCACGAAAAACAAATTTATGGCGGGCGATACCTTTTATGTCCAATAAGACAATGAGCATCGTTTTCACTTTGGATTTGCTTATTCTTCCAGTCTTCATCAGCGACCTCTACCTGGTCCTCCAAAAAGACCTGACTCCACCGAAACACACCACTTCTTGTTAAAAGGGCATATGGGTAAGCCAACTTGATCATATCAAACCTCTCTGTCACAGATTTACCGAGTTTCACACAGAATTTAATGGCGTACCTCTGCTCTAACGAACGATACATTTTCGTCTTGCACCACTCAAAGAAACTCGTCGCGCGAAAATGTTTGTACTGACTCTCCACGTGATCGGAGACAACTGACCAGCCGTTCGTTCTTTAGCTAGAAACGCCCTCTACCGAATCCAGTCTGTGTGCGCATGCTCCGAAGTACAGTCGCGGCGGAAGAAAATCAGTCCTATTACTTTCCGGGCAAACCCTGTAAATAAGTTAAACCGTTTCTGATGTATCTGAACTCCCCTAACCTCTTAAATTAAGTAAAACTTAAACTCTGACAGTAGAGCGGCAATACTAGCGCTGAGCTCAATAACTTGCACTGAAAGCTATTCAAGGAGCGTCTATCCTCACTAAAAAAAGCTTCAAGCTACATCACCATCAGACTCATTTGGGTGCCTGGTTATAACTGGTAACTGCAAAGCCGATGAGCTAGTCAGCCTTGGCGCCTTGGATTCTAGCTCTACACATATGGATCTCGCGTGTACTCAATAGGCGGTGGTCGACGATCAAGTCCAAGTCAAGGCTGCAAGATAATTTAGGCGCTGCAGATCTTCTGAACTACTTGCAATAACAAAGCTTCTTTAAGCCATCTCAAGAAATTTGTGTTAGGTTCAAAACTCTTTATCGATTTACAAGGGTCTTAAGATATATTATATAGGAGTTTTAGGTGATACAAAAGTTCTAGGCTCTCCAAGTGAGAGCGCTGTTAACATCAATCTCTTAACCTAACCTAATATTTTAGCTAGTGATTCAATATGTTCCGTCATCCTAGAGCTTAAGATATGTGGCTTTTAAGTTTAGGGAACCACCAGTTTGGAATTATGTTTTATGACCTTAACACTTTTTTGAAAAGTTCTGTTTCATTTGCATAGAATTACTTCGTTTCGGATGAGAGACTCCCCTTTTAATGACGACCACTGAAAATGGACTAAGGATTTCGATTTAAGGGCAAGCACCAGGAATGTCTGCCCATATAATTGTAAAAGGGCCGCTGCCCAGCTTTTTTATATTCTTGTGAGAGTTAAGGCTGACATCACCGCCGTCCGAGAAGTGTCATGGACGGGACAATGACTGAGACGAGTAGGTCCTTTTGGCATGTACTACAGTAGCCATACAAAAGAGCACCAATCGTTAAGTACAGATTTCTTCGATTCAAATCTCAAAGTCGAAAGACTTTAGGTAGCTGACTATCATAAAATAACTGAAAACGCGAATTCAATTAAGACTTTTATTCCGAAAAGTCCTTGAATTGAGACAATGTGTAAAATCTCTTAAATCAACGCGAAAATAATCGCATTTTCACATTTGTAGATTACAAACTGTATTTACCGCAGGGACAGCAATTCTCTCTCTATTTTTATAAATTTATTACCGTAAGCACTATCCGAAAGTCCTTGTAACACTTTCCTCAGCGGTGCCGTACACTAACTTGGCTTTATGCGGCGGAATTGTGTCAACTGCATCAACACGGTTTTTACTGCTGCATATGCAATTCCCACTTAACGGATTCAGCAGTCTGCTTTAGAGTGTAGTTGTGCGTGTGTGAGTGTGTGGTTGCCAGCAATGCATCATTGAGAAATCATTTAAAAAGCACACATTACTTAAGAAGAGGCGGTCGGAAGTGAGCGGAAAGAGAATAACTCAAGAATTGGGAATGAATGGCAGTGAAGGCTGCAGCTTCTGCCAATTTTGCTACAATGTCAAAGTGGAAACTGAAAAACACGAAAAATGCCTCTGTCGCTTTTTATCTTCTTTTTGATTTACTGCTTGCGAGTACAAGTATGTACTCTTTTCGGTTGTTGCTATGATTTTGAAGTTTCAGTGTCATGCACTATTTAAGTCAGAGTACGCTCTTCCGAAAATGATTACAGCCACAAGGTATGTAGATGGTGCAGCGAAAAGCGTTTTAAGATTAAACCAGCGGTAGAAAGGCTGAGAAAATGGGTATATCTTAAGGACTGGGATTGCTCGGGATATTGTAACTCATTAAAAATGCGGAGAGTAAGAATACACAATACTTTCACAGGGGTAATGAGGTATAGTTCTGCTTCTGGATAGTAGGACTATACGCAATTCCTACTCTTGTGTCCTCGCCGCGCACTCTAGCAACGTAAGTAACCTTTGCGTAAGATGCGGCAGCCAACGCGTGTGGGGCCAGCGGTCGCGACTAACAGAGAGGAAATTTCAACGGAGCCATTCTGACATATTCGGTTGAAGAGTTCGCTGAAGTTGAATTGCAGTATCTGTTCACAAGAGGTGTCTTGGAACAAGCGGCTCGCTTTATAAGTGCGTATTAAGCTTTATACTATTCGCCTAGTGAGACCAATCGTTGACGATGGAAGAGATGTTTCATTGCACGACTATGATGCGTTCAAATAGCAATCATTGTTGTTCACAAAGCGGCGGGAGCCGATGGATTAACAGCCGAGCTATTCAAAACGGCGGCGAAGAACTGACAGGGTGTACGCATCAGCTTCTTTGCATGATTTGGTCGGATGAAAGCATGGCTGATGGCTGAAACCTAAGTGTGTTTGACCCAATTCACAAAAAGGGGGACTCCACAATCTGCACCAATTACCTCCTTAATATCGTATATGAGGTCTTATCGAGCGCAGTGTATGAAAGACTGAAGACTACTGTCAATAAACTTATCAGTGTGGCTTTAGACCTGGAAAATCTTCTATCGCCCAGTTTTTAACTATGCGCCAAATCATGGAAAAGACCCATGAAAGGAAAATTGACCTCTTCGACGATTTAAAGCCGCCTTTAACAGCACCTGAAGGAACTGCCTCTATGCCGCTATGTCTGAACTTGTTGTTCCCACAAAGCTAATGTAAGCTGACACTGAGCAACACCAAAAGCTCAATAAGGATTTGGAAGGACCTCTACGAGTTGTTCGATGCCAAGCGAGATTTCAGACAAAGAGACTCCTTATCGTTTGACTTCTTCAACCTATTGCTGGAGAAAATAATACGAGCTGCAGAGCTAACGCTTCGTGTATCTTGAAACCAGCATCAACAGCACTAACAACAATGTCAACCCTAAATCCAACGCAGATTGAAAAGTAAAGTCCTTTCCCGACGAACAAAAACACAACTATACAAGTCCCTTATCATTCCCATGCTGCTATATGGTGCGGAGGCATGAACAATGACTTCATCTGATTAGTCGGCCTTAGTAGTATTCGAGAGAAATGTGTTGAGGAAGATTTATGATTCTTTGTGCATTGGCACTGGCGAATACCGCAGTCGATGGAACGATGAGCTGTACGAGATATACAACGACAGGGACATATGTAGTTCAGCGAATTTAGAGACAGCGGCTATGCTGACTAGGTCATGTCATCCGAATGGATGAAAACACTCCAGCTCTAAGAGTTTTCGACAATGTTTATAATATCCGGAGGATGCAGAAGAAGACCATCATTCCGTTGGAAGGACTAGCTGGAGAAGGACCTGGCTGCACTTGAAATCTCCAATTGGCCCCAAACAGCGAAAAGGAAGTACGCTGGCGCGTTGTGGTAAACTGGGGTTTAACCGCGTAAGCGCTGTCTACGTTAATAAAGGAGAAGACGCATTTATTTATTAATTTGTCGCATTTTTAATTGTTAACACAACCGTTATACGGGAAGACGGTGAGGGTATATTCCGACTTTAACCACTTTTAACACTGTCGGAAATCAAATCAAGGAGAATTGTTAGTGCATCTAATTTGCAATCGTAATAAATGTTGGGTGTTTTAATTTAAATGCCCAAATGCTCTTATTTTATTCGATCTGGCCATAATGGAAAATGTTATAAAAAACGCTAATTTTGAAGCGCTCTCACACTGAAATAAGTTGGACAGCCCTTTATTCCTGGTGGTAACGTCAGTAGGCTCAGCACAAAATAAACAAAAAAATGTCAACAACAAAAAGTTTGGCACAGCGCCAAAATCAG
The DNA here is from genome assembly GCF_023373825.1 of Bactrocera dorsalis. Classification (NCBI taxonomy): domain Eukaryota; kingdom Metazoa; phylum Arthropoda; class Insecta; order Diptera; family Tephritidae; genus Bactrocera; species Bactrocera dorsalis. Next base: position 88,301,388 of record NC_064303.1, read on the forward strand.
CTGGCGGTGGATATAAAAAACTCTCCATTGTGAACCAACAAAACATTAATACAGAGTGGTTCATCTTCACTTAAAAATTTATGTTGATTATTTAAATATGATAAAATAAATGCAATAATTACTATTACGGTAATTATAACGGTGAGAGCCATTAACAACACGCCAATATTAATAGATTTTGAATGTTTCTCGTGTCGTTAAGAAATTGTAAGAAAGAATATTATAAACTTAATGAAATGAACTTAATTTCTTTGAAAATTTATTTAAATAGTTCCTTTGATTGTACAAACGTTTACATTATTAAAAGTTTTAAATTTTTAATAAACTTGCATGCATTTAGTCATAAAAGTTAAAATTAAATTTATCGAAATAGAGATATAAGAATCGATATTTTATATCAGTTGTCATCAACGCTATTGTGAATGACTTACAATTCATCAAAATAAAACAAATACACGTGTGGGAACATCCTCAAATAAACAAATATTAAAAATTAATATAAAACACCAAAATGAGTGACAGTGAAGCTGAAGAAAATAAAAAAATTTCGGCGGAACCTGTGGATAATGCGTGGACATTAAAAATTCCCGAGTTCAAACCTGAGCATAATCCAAATGGCATGGTTGAGGAAAGCTCATTTGCTACACTGTTTCCAAAGTATAGAGAAAAATATCTAAAGGAAATATGGCCACTTGTAAAGGAATGTCTTGCGGAACAACATCTCAAAGCGGAACTTGATCTTATGGAGGGCAGCATGGTGGTGAAAACAACACGCAAAACGTGGGATCCTTACATTATCATCAAAGCCAGAGACATGATAAAACTAATGGCACGAAGTGTGCCCTTCGAACAAGCGCGACGAGTTTTGCATGATGAAATCGGCTGTGACATCATAAAAATTGGTAACTTAGTAAGCAAGAAGGATAAATTCGTTAAGCGACGCCAACGTTTAATCGGACCCAATGGCGCGACATTGAAATCCATTGAGTTACTAACAGATTGTTATGTGTTAGTACAAGGAAACACTGTAGCCGCTCTCGGCCCTTATAAAGGTTTACAACAAGTCCGTGACATTGTATTAGACACAATGAACAATGTGCATCCCATATATAATATTAAAGCATTGATGATTAAACGCGAACTTATGAAAGACCCGAAATTGGCCAATGAAGATTGGTCACGTTTTCTGCCGAAATTCAAGAACAAAAATATTAGCAAACGCAAACAACCTAAGGTCAAAAAGCCCAAAAAAGAATACACACCGTTTCCACCTTCACAACCTGAGAGTAAAATTGACAAACAACTTGCTTCTGGTGAATACTTCCTCAGCAAGGAACAGAAACAAGCACGCAAGCAACAAGAGCGTAATGCGAAACAGAGTGAGGCCGCTAAAAAGCAGGAGGAGCGTCGTAATCAAGATTTTATTCCTCCAACTGAAGACGGGCCTTCTACTAGCCGTAAAAGACCGGCTGATGAGGATAGTAAAAAATTGGATGTTAAAGCTTTGAAGGCGAAAGTGGCAAAGGCAAATAAAAAAATGAAAACTTCTTAAATAAAATAAAAATAATAAAACCAAAGCGATTTTTTTAATCAAATTGCGGTTAGAAGTTGTTGCCCTGCAGTAACTTTTAGTTTTTACTGTAGGTCTTTTCAAGTTATGGTAAATTTGATCATTAAAATGCCAATTCAAAATGCATAATAAGACTTTAATGGAATTCGATAAAGCACTTACTCAATAAGTCGGAACAATTGCTTCATATTTAAATGTCTCTTTAATTCATTTATATAGGTATCATTATTTTGATTCCATTGTGTAAATTGGAAAATTATGTTTGCAAAGAAATTTAAAAACAATAGATGTGGAGTAAACTAGTTGGTTATTGTTGACTTTTAACAATGCACCGAGAGTTGTTAGTGGGTTATTATAAATTAAAAATAAAGAAAAAGGATTTAAAGATATACAAGTATTAACAGATGACCGATGAGGAGCTTAGAGTATCATCAACAGGGCAGAATTGCCCAATTGGTCGGAGGAATGGTCCCACCCTTGAAACCTGGGAAACCGGCCAACTAAATGGATTCCTATCGTCCGATAACTCTCCTATCCCTAGTAGTGAAGACACTTGAGACCTTGCTACTCACGACCTTCACACACCTCGTTCATAGCTTTAACAAAAAACCACCTTACCATCCTCGTAGCGTTGGACTTATCAAATGCCTTTGATACAGTCAATCACGCAGCACTACTTCAGGAAAAATCTACGCTCCCTCCGGGACTGATGAGGAGAACTATGAACTACCTGAGCGTTCTTCGATCCTTACACTCTCCCCACTATATCCCCAACGACCATTTTCACTAACTAGACGAAAGAGTAAAGACTTCAGTTAATATTGCAGTCGATGGCGTTAAAATTCTTAATAACAATCCATAAGATTTTAGATGTGACATTCGACAGGCTGTGCTCCTTCACTTCTCTCACGACCGCAATTATTGCCAAGTACAGAGCAGCAACAAAAACCGCAAGTCGCTAGCCGACAGAGCATGGGGAAAAGACAAAGACCACCCACTGAAGACGAAGAACTTGAGCTGCAACGAGAATCGAAAGTGACTCTTGTGCAGCTTCGTTCTGGATACTGTAGCAGGTTAATCTCCTACTTGTTCAGAATAGACCCCGACATATCCAACATATGTCCTGCGTGCAATGAGTCTACGCATGACACTGGCCACCTCTTTGCATGCCCCGCAGGATGAAATCGGCTGTGACATCATAAAAATTGGTAACTTAGTAAGCAAGAAGGATAAGTTCGTTAAGCGACGTCAACGTTTAATCGGACCCAATGGCGCGACATTGAAATCCATTGAGTTACTAACAGATTGTTATGTGTTAGTACAAGGAAACACTGTAGCCGCTCTCGGTCCTTATAAAGGTTTACAACAAGTCCGTGACATTGTATTAGACACAATGAACAATGTGCATCCCATATATAATATTAAAGCATTGATGATTAAACGCGAACTTATGAAAGACCCGAAATTGGCCAATGAAGATTGGTCACGTTTTCTGCCGAAATTCAAGAACAAAAATATTAGCAAACGCAAACAACCTAAGGTTAAGAAGCCCAAAAAAGAATACACACCATTTCCACCTTCACAACCTGAAAGTAAAATTGATAAACAACTTGCATCCGGTGAATACTTCCTTAGCAAGGAACAGAAACAAGCACGCAAGCAACAAGAACGTAATGCGAAACAGAGTGAGGCTGCTAAAAAGCAGGAGGAGCGTCGTAACCAAGATTTTATTCCACCAACTGAGGACGGACCTTCTACTAGCCGTAAAAGACCGGCTGATGAAGATAGTAAAAAATTGGATGTTAAAGCTTTGAAGGCGAAAGTGGCAAAGGCAAATAAAAAAATGAAAACTTCTTAAATAAAATAAAAACAAAACTAAAACGATTTTTTTTTAATCAAGTTGCGGTTAGAAGTTGCTGCCATGCAGTGTTTTAGTGTTAGTGGCATATGAATACTACATTAACTGTAGGTCTTTTCAAGTTATAGTAAATTTCATCATCAAAATGCCAATTCAAAATGCATAATAAGACTTAAATGGAATTCGATAAGGCACTTACTTATTAAGTCGGAACAATTGCTTCATATTTAAATGTCTCTTTAATTCATTTATCTAGGTATCATTATTTTGAAAATAGTAAATTCAATTGTGTAAATTGGAAAGTAATGTTTGCAAAGAAATTTAAAAACAATAGATGTGGAGTAAACTAGTTGGTTATTGTTGATTTTAACAATGGACAAAGAGTTGTTAGAGGGTTATTATAAATTAAAAATAAAGAAAAAGGATTTAAAGTATTAACAGATGACCGATGAGGAGGTTAGAGTATCACCATTTGGTCGGAGGAGTGCAGCCTGTGCTCCTCTCACGACCGCGATTATTGCCAAGTACAGAGCAGCAACCAAATCCCCAAGTCGCTAGCTGGCAGAGCATGGGAAAAGACAAAGACCACCCATTGAAGACGAAGAGCTCACGAGTATCGAGAGTGACTCTTGTGCAGCTTCGTTCTGGATACTGTAGCAGGTTGAACTCATAGTTGTCCAGAATTGACCCCGACATATCCAACATATGTCCTGCATGCAATGAGTCTCCGCATGACACTGACCACCTCTTTGCATGCCCCACCAACCCCACTCATCTGACACCCTTTTCCCTTTGGTCCGACCCCGTCGAAGCTGCACGTGGACCTCATGTTAGATGACGTCGACGACAACTTAGATAATCCTCACCACCCTAACGGGGACTAGTATTCCGTTAAAATAGCAACAACAGAGTGATTCCTTAGCAACTCCCAGAATCGACCCCGACATGATCAAAATCAAGATAAAAACCTTTTTATACCCCTGTGCTATAAGCTTCGTTGCAACTCAAGTTAAAGTTTTTTTGTTTTATATGTAAGTATATTAGTATTCCTGCTGTGAAATAAAACAAATGGTGTATTTTATATGTATTTTTGTAAGATTTTCTTATTTTTATTTATTTATAAGTAATTTAAATGTTTAAATTTTCTTTTAGTTGAACTTAATTACTTTAATATCATTTATGTATGTATGTATGCAGTAATTAATTTTTTGTTGGTTGTTATTTGTTTGCAGCTGGTTTCTCGCTATTATATGTTTATTTGTATATCTGTATGTATGCATGTATGCTATTGTACGCGTATGCAAATCTGCATATATACTAATATTTAGTTTAAATAATATTCTTTTGTTTTGTAAAATTACTTTGCTTAAATGATACATATAATGTATTTATATAGTTAAATGTATGAATGTGTGTGCATGCGCATGCATATATGTATATGTATGTATGTAAGTATTTACGCTTGTATTGTATGTTATGAATGTTTGTATGCATGTTCACATAAATATACATAAGTAAATACATACAGATGTATGTATAAATATTTATATATAAGTATTTGTATGTATGTATATAGTTCATAATAAGTTAATATTATAATTACAACTGTTTAGTTTTATCTTCATCCTTTCATTAAATATGTAGCTTTATTAATATAAATCAATTATGCTTTGAAAACATAACGACACAGCATATACACATGTATTATGTGCTGTGTGTGCATGCTTTTATTGACGCAAAACTTCAACCTGTAATATTTACCGCATTACAAGTGTATTCGCTTTTACATATACATACATACTTGTATGTAGCTTCTCCAACATTTCTGTTTATCCTCCTTTTTTGTTATTGATTTAATTTACTATTTATTAATCAAAATTCAGTTTCTCTTTAAATTGATATTTTTTATGGTGAAAAATGTGTTTACAATTTATTTAGATTTACAATAAAATTTATTAGGCTTTACAAGAGATTGATTAGCGCTTTCTTATCTACAAACTACGACCACGCATTACTCATTACTACTTATAACGGTGCAGTAACTTTTTTCAAGCATATTTATTTTTTTTTTTTTGTTTTTCATTTAAATACAAAACGACCGAATAGCCTATATAAATGACAAGCTTTTCAATTTTAATGTAATTTATTTAAAAAGTAGAAATAAAAATTGGAAAATTCTAGCTAACTTACATATATACGTAATTAAAATAATAAAAGTCCCAAATTAAAAAAAAATATAAAAAAAATAAACAAATATAAAAAGTAAAAAAATATGATTGAAATTATGATGATTTAGTTAAAACAATACTTTTATTTAAATAAAAGTTAAAAATTTAATTAAAATTAAAATTATAAAAAGGAAATAAAAAATTTAATTAAAAAAAACAAAAAAACGATAATTTCAAATTGGAAAGGTACATAGATAATAAGAATTGTAAAATTTAAAAATTAAGAATAAATTAAATTAAGATAAAAAATACTTTTATTAAAATAAAATTGAATATATTTACTCAATAAACAAATTAAAATTAAGGAAACTTATATTTTATTATGAATTAAATTTAATTAAACACATTAAATAAAGAAATAAAATTAAATAAAAATAAGTAAAAAACAATAAACATTAAAAAGAAAAAAATAAATTAACTAAAAATTAAAATCAACAAAAATTATTAAATGTTGATGCCACTGAGGTGGTATTAAAAAAGTAAAAAGAATTTAAAAAATTCAATCAATTATTTAATAGTATACATTAAATGTAGATAAATACATTTAACAATCAAAATAAAAGTTAAATATAAATTTAGTAAAAAACAATAAAAATTAATTAAAAAATAGAAATCCACAAAAAGTCAAAAAACTAAATAAAAATTTAAGAAACACAAAAAAATAAAAACTTATTAAAATTTTGTTGCAACTGAGGTGGTATTAAAAGATTAAAAAAACAAAAATTATGAATTACAAAAAAAAAATAAATTATTAATAAAAAAAAATAAATTATCAATTAAAAAAAAATAAATTATTAAATAAAATAAATTAATTAATTAGAAAAAAAAAATAAAAAATTAATAAAAAGAAAATTAATTAATTAAAAATAAAATAAAAAATATTTGAAATTAAAAAAAAAAATTGCAATCAAACATTAAAAAATTAAAATTATGAAAATATCTTATTAAAAAAATCTACAAGATATCTTTTAGATAGAGGAAAAACCTTTAGAGAGTTAATAAAATAAGTATGAACTTTAAAAATGGAATTTAATAAATAATTAGTTAATTATTTATGTATATTAAAAAATAAAAATTAAATTTATAAACTAAAAGTTAACCAAAAATGTACAGAGAACAAATATTAAGACAAAATTCATTAGTGTTGCAGCTGAGGTTGGTATTAAAAACGTAACCAGTTTTGAACAATTTTTTTTATTAAAAATAAAAAAGAAACTTAAAAAAAATCAAAAATTAAAAAAAAAATCAAAAATTAAAAAAAAAAATCAAAAATTAAAAAAAAATCAAAAAGTAAAAAAAAATTAAAAAAAAAATCAACAAGCAAAAAAAATTTAAAAAAAAATCGTCAGAAAATTAAAATTAAAAGAAATGATTATTATAAAAAATTTTTAAAATTTTTAAATAAAAAAAATTTGGGAAGTTAAAAAAACACTCTTATTAAAATGAATTTATCTATCATATGTATTAATAAAAATTAATTAAAATGAAAAAAAAACAAATATTAAATAAAAAATTAATAAAAAATAAAAATTTAGAAATAATTAGAAAAATATTTTTTGTTAAACAATCGATTATTTAACGATTTTTGTTTAACATAGTCTACTAACCCACAAAATATTAAAAAAATTGCGCTTAAATACCGTCGCCTTGAGCCTAACATTCCTAACAATGCTAACCGAAGCGGCAATGAATTTGCACAAGGTGAATTGAAAATTTGCTAAACCAACACTTCCACATAAAAATTGCGGGCAACAACACATAGCGCCCAATACAGCACTTAGTAAACAACCGAAACACAAAATACATGTACATACAAAATAGTTATAAAAAATTTATTCAGAAATAAAATATTTAAATTATAATTTGTTTTATTAAAAGTAAAATTAAAATAACATTCATCAAAGACAATCATGGTACAAGACAACGTTATACATACATATGTATACATCTATGCACGTATGTATGTATGTATGCACATATAAAAAGTGAGCGCAAATATCAATGCATTTATTGGATTTTATATAAAATATAAACTAAAAATGCAAATACAATGTCAATTGAAATAAAATATGTGTGTGTGTGTATGTATGTATATTGGTTTGTTTGTAGTTCTGCTACGTGTTTATGTGGCTTTATGCTTACAATTAGTGAATATTAATAATAATAAGGGAGCTAGAAGTTTTCAAAGAAACTGTTATGAAGTGGTGGCGGTTGCTTGAGGTGCACGTGCAACAAATTGTTGTAGTGTCAAAAAAAGACCAAAAAAAAAAATAATAGCGAATTTGGGAAACTCTCGCTTAAAGCAAAAGCTCTAGGAGACGCTACAAGTGGCGCTGCAAGTTGATTGTATTGAATTTAATTAAAATTAAGCTTGTTTGAAAAAATGTGCTTTAAGCGCCTGCAAAATTGCTGCATGACAATATTGGAAATATGAAAATGTGTTCCCCTGTGATTAACTGTTCTATGCGGACTACGTGTGTGACGAACAGCTGGTACTAAACTTACACACACTTTCTGCGCTAATAGCAAAACATAAAAATAAAAAAATATTGCTAAAGTGCTGCAAATTGGAATTTGCTGACGGCTAACGCTTCCGCAAAAATTTCAAGTGCGTGAAAATAGAAAATCACAAATTAAATCAAAATAAAGTGCGTGAAAATAGGAAAGCACAAATAAAATAAAAAAATTGTTAGGTTAGGTATTTTTTTTTTGTATTAAATGACAACAGACTTGTTTGCTAACTTATTCTTAATATGCCTGCATTTGCATTACTTTATTATTAATAATATTTGTTTTTGTTTCTTTGACACTATAAACTGTAATAATTACCATAATATAATCAAAACAAATAATTAGGTTATTAAAAATTAAAAATTTAAAAATAAAAAATATATATTATATAATTTATAAAATACACACGTTTAAGAAAATATATCTATGTATATGTATGTATATATAATTGTATATGTGTAAGTTTTCTATTCAATTATTTACGCTTTTCGGTTTTTGTATTTAAATTCTGCAAGCGATTTCGAGAATTACGCTCACCATTATTACAAATACAATACATTACAATACAACTACAACTATCATTATGCGTTACAATGATCGATATCAGTATTATAAACGTCGTAAGCTCCATTTTTATCGTTACGGTCTGTAGTCTAGCTTGTGCATGCTACAATATTAACGTAAATTATTAAGCAATCCAATTAAATTAAATTGTCGTTATAAGCTAAATTGATTAATATTAATATTTTTTGTTGTTTTTCTTGTTTTTGTTTTCTTTTAGCAATAATTTATAATAATAACTGTTCATTTTTTTATAATCTGTTTATAATTATAAGCGCTTTTCATAATAGATTTCCGTTCAACACTCTGCTCAGCCCTTCAATATTTACTATGTCAGAGAGGACTTATACATATGTATACATATTATTAGATATAAGAGTGAGGAGAGAGGCGCGCAACTGCAGCTGTGAGTTCAACAAAGAGAAACGTATGCCACTTGTCGAATTGAAACGCAGCAGTATAATTGACAAGCACATGGTTTTGGTGATGGGCAGATTGGTCGGCCGGCGTTCAAGCGACCAAATGGCGTTTGCAGCAGTTGCCATTTCGCGCTTGCACGCGCACAACATCTTTTCTGCCCTGGCAGCATTGCATTACAATAGTGTGAAATGTGTGTTTTTTTCTGTGAATTTGCAGCAACTTGTAGAAAACGCATTTCACTTGTAAGCGAGTACCGAATTGCAGCAGCAGCAGCAGTAAGCATTCGATAACTCGTTACGGTTGAACCAGTAACCGTACAGGAAATTTAAGCTAATACTAGTAATTTCTGTTGACGCCTCTCTCTCCTCGTTTTCACTTTGATCCTTGCATAACTATACTTGCAAATTCTTAATGCTTCTTATTAATTATCTTTTGTTTTTGTAGCCGCTTCGTGCGCGCTTGTTTGTCCTATTTACTCGTCATCAGTCGCGTGGTACGTCGCAGTACTCATTCGTTCTTCTCATCAGCCTCGTTATTTGTTGACAAATTCAGCGATGTCTCTAGGCTGCCGCTCGATTGGCGCGTGTGCCGCGTTGAGCGCAATTCGCGTCGCTTTTCGGGCGGTTGTTCGCTAAGTGCGTGATCGTTGCCCGTGCGTGGTCGTTTCAAACGGCTGGATGAGCGACGATGTTCTTCGTTGGCGGAAGCTGCTGCCGCCGCCGCGGCCGCTGCTGCAGCTGCAGATGTTGATGGCGTGGGTGTAGTGGTGCCACTGGTGCCAGCACCACCGCCCATGCTAGCAGCTACAGCTGCTTCCAAGTCTTCGACGCTGCCGTGTGTGCTCGATGCCATGCTGGGCGCCGTCGATGTTGGTGTATTTTGCGGCTTCTTCAGTATGGGTTGTATTATCAGCTCGTCGGCTTCCTCGTAGGGTGGCGGCAATTTCGCCGCATCGGCAGCATTTGTGATGGTCAATGAGATGCGCGATTCACTGCGTTCGGAGCGTTCACTGCTGGAGCTGGCACCGGAACTGATTGGTGGCGCAATGGTGATGGTGGTCTGCGATGGCAGGTTGGCCGCAATGCCAGCGGAGTTGAGTGGTGTTAATGTGACTTTGTCGGCTTCGGGCATCGTAGCGCCACCACCACCACCGCCACCCATGCCGATACCGCCGCTTCGTAGACTCTTCTCTATGCTGGTCATGCCGCCGCCAAGATTAAGCGGCAAGCCACTAGCCAACATTGCAGCGGATAGTTCGTCCTTGGCGTTTGCTAACGCAGCCGCATGTGAATCGACACGTGAACGCTTCGATTTGTGATGGTCATCAAGTTGTGCATTCGAAAGTGAATTGGATACGCCGCTAGTGCTCATACTTGTCGCAACTGAGGTGGGTATTAGCGAGATGCCGGAACCAAGTCCTAATGTTTTTGTATAGTACTCCATTTGTTGTTTGAAGGCATCCTTGGTCAAGGCATCGGGATCAAGCATATTACTATTAGTACTACCACCGCCACTGCCACCGCCGGCGCCGCCTCGTTGGCGTTTCGATGAACTCGAAGTGCTGCTGCTGCCGCCGCCGCCCATCATTGATGATGCGCTACTGGTTGGTGGCGCAGTCAAGCCCGCCAAACTAGCCAACGAACCAGGAGCGGTCAACGCATGAGCCATATCGGCTATCATTGCTGGTGCAAAATCACTTGGCAAACCAAGTATTTGCGGCAATTGTGCAGCTAGCGCAGCAGCCGCCGCCTTCGAGGCGTTCTTGCTCGACGAAGCCGACGAAGTTGTCGCCGACGATGACGTGGAGGACGGTTGACTACCACCCGTCAATGAGGCAGGGAATTTGCCTTGTGAAAAGGCTTGCAATGTGGCCAAGTCCGTGGGTAGTTGACCGCGTGCCAAACTCTCCATCCACTTTTGCTGCTCCTTTGCGGCCTGCTTCTCGGCCTGTGCTTGCTGGGCCGCAGCTATTGAGGCAGCTGAATTGCTATTGGACGAACGTTTATCAGCCGATGATGATTGTACTGAAGGCGTAGCGATTGGTGGTATGCCCAAGGAGCTCAGTAAACGTGTACTTTGTGCTAAGTCCATGCGGCTAAGTGCTTCCAGCAGGTGCGGATCTGTGCCCGGTAATAACAGACTTGAGAGCTGTGCCATTTCAGCTACCTGCGCGGCAGCGCGACTTGCCGCCGACTGACGGCCGCTACTGCGCGATGAGGATTGCGAACTGCTTACGCTGGTTGGTGGTTGACCGGCTGCGCCCATGCTCGCCATTGCGTTCATAAGACTTGCTACAGAGGCAGCTGATGAGGCGGACGACGTGGATGCACGCGAATTACTGGATTTCGATTGAGATTGATGCGATTTCGACTGCGTTGTGGAGGAGTTGCCTGCCGATGAGGTTACACCTGCGCCGCCATTTAATAGGTTGTATTGTTGCGCTAATTGATCATACGCTGAGCCTAGACCCGATGAACCCAATGAATAGGGATTCAAGCCGCCAAGACCCATTGGTGGATAAAGTAATGACGGATTGGGGAACAGATACGGGAAACAGCCTGTCAATTGCGATGCTGCCGCAGCTGCAGCGTTGGCGTTTTTATTCGACGAGTTTCCACTGTTGCCACCTGTATTGCTGTTGTTGCCAGTATTTCCTGTCAATGCACCCAAACTCATGGCATTTTGCTGTGCATCATTTTTGTTTTTCTTGCTCGATGAGCCGCCAGATTGTGAGGTCTTACCAGTACCGGTGTTGCCGGTGCCGGCAGTCGGGCCACCCAAACCAGCTAATGTCGATCCGGCAGCCATTAATGCGGCTAGTGTTTGCGGATCCATAGTGGCCAAGTTGCCGAGCCCACCCATGCTTGCTAAGCTAGCAAACAGATTCATGTTGTTCAAATTATTCAGTCCAGGTATGTTACCCATACCGGGCATGCCGGCGAATGGCATTGAGAGCAAAGGATTCTTTGGATCAAAGGCGCCTAGCGGGTTCTTTGGATCAAATGCACCAAGGCCTGGTAAACTGGCTAATAGATTCGGGTTTAGTCCAGCCAATGAGCCGAATTGCATGGCGGCATTTGCCTGATCGATCGCCGATTGCCGTGAAGACTTCTTGGAAGACACAGTGGGCGACGGCGCTGGTGACGATTGTGCCGATGAGGACTGTTGCTGTTGCGTGTGCGCGCCAGAAGATGAGCTGCTCGACGTGGACGATGGTCGACCGCCGTGCGACGATTTACTAGTTGACGCATAATTACTGTTGTCCACAGAGCTAAGTTTGGGCGATGGTATGGACATGGGATTCTGTATTTGTTCCAACCATTTGGGATCAACCTCGTAAGCAGGATTTTCAGTTAACCTAATTGAAAACAAATACAATAATTTAAAGAAAAATTTGTTGGTACAAAAGAAAAACAAATAACTCACCATTGCATCAGACGTTTCAGTTGTGGCGCTTTGCTGCCCGAAATACGTTTGCCGGTCTGTTTATTGACCACTGGCACCGGCTCTTCGCCGGTCAGGCCTTGAGGGCCAGCCATAGCCGATTGCTGCTGTTGTTGTTGTTGATGTGCATGCGATTGTGCGGACTGCGCAGCGGCGGCCTTATTCATCTGAGCCACCGATGATTGATGGGACGCGTTACTGCTTTGCTGGCGATTCGAACGTCGACTATTTGTATTGCTACTCGTGCTCGCTGCCGCGGCATTGCTGAAGTCCATATTCAGCTGGTCAGTCAGTGGTGTACTCATGTCCGTCAACCATTTATTCACCTTAGAGTCAGGCACGTTATATTTAGCGCTGACAAAAACAAATCAAAATAAATTTTAGTATATGAGCAAATGCATTGCAGTGTTTTGAACTAACCTCAACTTCATGGCTTGTTCTATTTCGGCGAACATGGCTTCATAGGCCTTACGTTGCGCCGGTGGCAAGCACTGCATCATCTTTTGCTGTTGCTTAAGTAAGGTCTGCGGATCCGAAGCCATGGTCTGGGCAACAAAGGCATTAATATCTTTTAATGACAAACCGCCACTCATCAATGGCATGTTGCTGTTGGACAACGAAGGCGCGGACGCTGGCGAAGGCATTGACGAATTGCTACCAGACTTAGATTCTATAAAAAATAGAAATAATTGCACGTTAATAACTGTATTTGTTTGCGATATATCAGCAAGCTAAAAAATAGGCTCAGAGACTCAAACTCACTTCCAGGCACTGTCGTAACAGTGATAGTAAACGGCTTTTGGTTTTGTTGGTTTTGATTGGAAGCCGACGTCGGCAGATTGGCTGGCGTTACCGAAACGCTTGGTGGTATTTGCGGTTTCTTTGATGACGGCAGCGAGGGATCGGGGAAGGTTTTCTGTTCCTTGGCTGCTGATAGACCCAACACGATTTCATCGAGTTTCTTGCGTTTCTTCTCCTTGCCGATAACGGGTTCTTCAATAGTCTGTAAGGTAAATGTCAAACAAATGTTATTGTTTTGTAGAAACTCTCCCTCTCCTAGAGAGTATTATTAGCGTGTTTTACTTACGCAATTATTTTTCTTCATTAATTTGTTGAGGGTGTCATCAAGTTTGCTCTTGCCGCCCATAGATGGGAAAGCGGAACTCAATGAAGCCTGCAAGTGTGATGTTGATGACTTCTTTGAAGGCATTGAGAAGTCTTGTACTTCGCTCAAATCAATGGCACCGGACGCGTTAGATGCTGACTTCAGTATGTCGGTCATATTCATGCGCGGCAAACTATAAGAAAATAAACAATACATTAGTTATAAATAGAACATTCAAATTAAGGATTCCCCAGCGTACCTTGAGGACAAGTCCATGGGTGCACCCATTTGCGTGGGTGGCGTCTTGAGTGGTGGTACAGCCGGTTTGCTGAATTGTCCGGACGATTGGCGCGGTGCATGTTGATGTGCAGGTGGTGGCTGCAGTGACATATTGGTGGCAGATGCTGCCGGCGCCGCCGGTGATACCGCCGACGCGCTACGTCGTCCTGAAGGCTGCGCCGTGGCCGCTAATGGCTCCATATTTGCAATTTCAGTCTCCCAATCTTTGAGGCCCACTGGAGAATTAAAAATTCAAAAGGTTATTTACAACACGAGTTTTAATTGCATGAATTTCTACTCACTATTTTGCGAACTATTTAGCAAGGCGTGTAGTTTGGCACGCTCAGTCTCCACATCGATGGCTATATGTCGTTTGCGTTTCTTGCCCGTACTCTGTGTGACCGGTGGTAAGGGCGATGGCACTGTGCTCGGCATATTCGCGGCCTGCGGCACCACTGGTGCGTTGTTCAAGGCCGCCGCCGCTGCTGCGGTGGCTGGCGTCATGGTCATGCCGGGTAACAGTGCTGATAGCGTATTCGCTGAGAGTGCATTTGGATTGTTGCCGGCAGCAGCTGCAGCAACGGCAGCCGCAACTGCAGCATTTATGCTGTTGGCGTCCAACGGTGGCGCAGCCATATTACCAATACCCTTGCCAGCGCCATTAATGCCAGCTACGGCTGCTGGTGGTGGTGGTAGCAGTCCCAGTCCTGCAATATTTGCATTAACCACAGGCGGAGTGGTTACTGGTACTGTTGGAGCTGGCACGGTGCCAGCGACTTGTTGCATCTGCGATGTTTGCAGTTGCTTTGTAACACCCTGTTCTGTAGTTATGGTGATTACATCGGGCGTCGTTGGTGCGCGCTCAATATTTTTAAGATGTGGTATGGCCTCGTGCAGGCAGATATTCAAATCAATACCCTTACAACCGGCGAACGCGGTGTAATTTCTATTTACAGGCCACTTGTTAGTCTCAATGCAAATGACAATGTGCGAAATCCGGCGTTCCAGCGCGAAGTCCTTAAACCAACGTATCATACACATTTCCAATTTGGGTTTATCCTGCTTTTGTTTGACGGTAGCAGGTTGTATAACCTCTAAATCTGGGAAACGTGCCTTCAATTCAGCAGCTTGCTTTTTGCACTCCTCTTCAACTGCCTTTTCTTTTTCTTTCATGACCTCTTCATCATCGGGATCCGTCGCACCGGTGTTGGGCGCGGCCAAATCCAGTATTTCTTTACCAGCAGTTGATTTTTCAGCTGCTGCTGGTTTAACATTGCTCTCATCTTCGATTGTTAGGTCATCTACTTTAGATTTGCTGTCTTCAGCATCTGCATTAGAAGCGGCATCTTTATTTGTTTCGTCTTCTTGCGCAATGACAACATCTTCGCTGTCAGCAGTTTTGTTTTTCTCACTATCAATAGCCGAAGAAGTCGACTTTTTATCGTCATCGTTCTCTACATTATATTCCGTTCCAACGGCAGGAGTTGATTCAGTTTTTTCTGAGATTTCTGACTTCTCAGCAACACTGTGCTCAGTTTCGGCTGAGCCACCAACATCGTTCGCCGTCACTTCTTTGGACTGCTCACGCTCAGCATCGTCCGTGTCTTTTTCGGCGACCGCATTTTCATCAACGTCCATTTTTTCACATTCGTCTTTGGATGCTGCATCAGCAGTTGGCTCTGTCGCAACAGCCGAAAGCTTTTCAGCCGACACGTCTTCAGTTGATTTATCGTTCGCGCTTAAAGCATCGGTCTCTGGGTCATCATCCGGTATCTCATGTATCACATCAGCGTCTTTGTTTCTTGCCACCAAATCCTTGGCAGCATCTTGAGCCGCCGTTTCACTATTCACTGGCTGCTCAGCGCTTAATTTGCGTTCTTCACTGACATCGCTGTGGTCATCAGCGTTCTTACTGACGTGTTCATCAGTCGTCGCACAAGTCTCAGATGCCGACGTTTCTAACTCGGCTTTTGTTGCACTGAGTTTATCGCCAACTTCTGCTAGAGGTTCGGCTTTCACCTCAGTTTTAACAGGTGTGAATTGCTCCTTTTTGATTAGACTATCTTTTGTAAGCAATTCATCGTCCAAATCGATTATCTCACCCTTCACAATGGGCATCGAAGCTGGTAAGCGCTCAGCATTGAAAGACTCCAGCTTGATTGAACGTTGTATTTGTGCCTCTAATTCGCGTATAAACCGCTTTTCTGAGTCAGCAAAACTGAAATTCGGATCATTGAAAATGAACGTCTCTGAACGGTAAAGACCATGCTTCAACACGGACGCTATGAGTTCTTTATCATGTTTGCCCGGCTCCCACCAGTCCGGTGTGTCTGCATTCATCTGGCACAACTTTAGGCGTTCCTCCAGCTGTGGATGTCTGGCCACTTCACGCAATTTCGATAGCAATTCCAGTCGCTCCAGTATGAGTTTGGCGTGATCTTCACTGATTTCATCGATGATGCCCTCAAGACCACGTTCATTTTCATTGAGTTTGACGCCCGCCTTGCGCTTGCACATCGCAATGAATACTTTGTAGTAATCGCTTAAAGTTTCATCACTTTTGCGCTCCAAATGAGCCATTTGCTTGAATTTCGTCCAGTCTGGCGCCAATACGATGCCCAGCGAGGTAGGTGGCTGCAAATCTACACCATAACCGGTGAGTACACGCAAGAATTCATATTCTTCGCGGCGATTCCACTTTTTCGGTATTTGCTGTAGACGTTGGCTCTCGCGTTCCTTGGCTGCCAACTCCATTTTGCCTTGACGTTCCATTTTCTGCAAAATTATTGAAGTGAGCAAATGTTTAGTCGTTATATGTCAAAGTTAATTTAGCGAATTTTGTGAGTTTTGTAAGAGTGAGTATGTATATGCATATGCGGGGGGGTTGTGTTTGCATGTTAAATGTGTAAAGCAGAAATGTTGTGTTGGTAAATTATGGGTGGAATTGTCATGATTTAAGCGGTATTCCAGGTAAGTGCAAAGCATTAGTAAATCCTTCCGAAATTTATATAAAAATACAATATAGACAATCATATAAATTGAAAGTGGGCCAGCAAAGTATTTTAGTAACACATTTTGATAAGTTTGAAGAAAAAAATATTATGCTAAAACTTTGAACCTAATCTATTTTTAAATTTTTGATTTTTCTATATATTTTTATTTTTTAAATTAAAAAGAGTTAATAAGAAAATAAATGTTGAAGCAATTTTAGTTTTATTTTTTGGTCAGTTTTATAATAATAATGCTTTTAATTATTGGAAATTGCGAATAAGTTGGTCGATTCATCCTCATCATCTTCAGAGAAGGAAATAAGGATATTAGTTGTTAAAAGAAAATCCCTACACAGGCTGAAAAGATTCGTAGAAGACGTGCTGAATGCTTACTAAAACTTAGAGATAAAAAACAGTGTCAAATGATAAGCTTATTTTCATTATTTTTGTAATTTACTAGTTTATTGTATTGTATGTACTAATTATGAAAACGAAAACAATGCAACAGCTGATTTATAATAGGGTGCTATTTTTTTGTTATTTTATCATTTAAAAAATTGAGCATTTTTTGCAGGGTGTCATGGAATATTTGCACAATGTTGCTACATAATGAGACAAAATTTTCATCGAGAAAAGAAAACTTTATTAATAAAGCACGATGTTTGTAACACCCACAAGGAAACGTCGGAGACCCTATACAATGTAAGTATATACACATAAATGATCAGCATGGCAAACTGAGTTGCCATACAAACTGAACTATTCAAATCATGTTCTTGTATGTTAACATTGAATGTTTGGATTTTAGAGGCGGCCTCTTTTTGGGTATAACATACTTTTATCCATCAAGTGACAAATGGCTGCATAAATTTCAATATGACCTTTTTGTGACGATTGTTTAGGTAACATATCAATATCGATATTTGTACCATTGAAGTCATCCGATTTTTTTTTAGCAAAATTTTAGTGAATATAAATAAGAAAAGCTTTTGAAGCCATAAAATACTCTAAATGGTTAAGTAATTTTTTAATAAACGAAGAAGTTTAGTATTTAGGGCATTGCGGTTTCTGAATGAATACTTTATATTATCTTAATATGTACACGGAAAGTAAAAGCTTAATCCAAAACCAACCAAACTCATGCTACTAGAAGTACTATATAATTTTATCATGCTCCCACTTAGTGAATATAATCAAGATAAGATAAATAAATAGATGAGAATTGCACCGCGAGCTAAGGTCGCTAAGACACAACAACCCACTTAGCTCCAGCATATTGATAAGTTGCAATATACTGCTAGATGCTAATGAGGATACATGGTTTCAAGGGTCTTAATAGTGTCCTGAGTTTCAGGCTCAGACTAAAGAAAGTTTTCAATTTTATATTATCTACAGAATAAATTATTCAACGTTAACGAGAGAAGTATTTTTTAACAAGAATTGAAACAATTTCTAAGAAACCGATACAATAGTGATAACACAAATAAATGGCAAACATACATACAAAATGTTGATTTATACAGTATCTTTAAGTCACTCACTCATACGTCTGTATGTATATAAATAATATATAAAGTTTGTAGCTACAAATTTTGCATTCTCTCTTGCAATTCTTAAACTGCGGATAGCA
Source organism: Bactrocera dorsalis (assembly GCF_023373825.1). Lineage (NCBI taxonomy): Eukaryota > Metazoa > Arthropoda > Insecta > Diptera > Tephritidae > Bactrocera > Bactrocera dorsalis. Next base: position 88,319,984 of record NC_064303.1, read on the forward strand.
ACGGGTTTGATCTTTATTTTTGCAATTATGCGGCAATATGAATAACATTACGTTCGTTAATTCATAATATTCGAATATTCAGATATTATATTTTATATTCGAATAAACAAATATTATATTTTCATAATCGATATCCAAATATTATATTGTCATACTGGAATATGCGGGAGTCCAGGAACCATACAGATTAACAGTTGCCACTGCTAAATACAGGGTGGTACGGAGTACTATAGTTAATAATCAATAATTTATTCTATATACAAAAGTATATAAGTGTATTCGCATATTCGAATATCAATATCATAAATTTTAAGATATGTATTTTTGAGAAAAAATGAGAGAAAAAAAAATAAAATTTATCTGAAATATTTTCTCAATTATTAGTTTATTTTGAAAACTAATTAACCAACGAATATCAAGTCAGGCAAGATTCAGTTCGAATGTTACGAAAAAGTTCGTAAATCGTAAATAGAAATCTTCAAAAATATAAAAAGTAGGAACCAAAGAATTGTTCGTAAATACGTTAAAAAAACTGTTTACTCCAGATGAATGGAAGCTAATAAAGTAAAAATATAAATAAAAAACAAAAATTAAATATGAAAGAAATCTTCAAAAATATTAAGAAGTAGGAACCAAAGAATTGTTCGTAAATACGTTAAAAAAAACTGTTTACTCCAGATGAATGGAAGCTAATAAAGCAAATAAAAAACAAAAATTAAATATGCAAAAATATCGAGACCTCATTCGAACTATGTTTCGAAAACATTGTGAAATTCTAAAATAAATAAAAAAAAATAAAATAAAATAAAAATATAAAAAATATAAAATTAAAAAAAAATAAAAGTAAAAATAAAAATATAAAAAATAAAAATTAAAAAAATAAAAAATTAATTAAAAAAATATATAATAAATGAATGTACAAATAAATATTCGAACAAGTTTTTAAATTGACAAAAATGCAATCTTAAGTAGGCTATTGAATTTTGCAAAACAAAAAAAAAAAACATTTTTCGAAATTGAGTTAAAATCTGGGAAAAATTCAAAAGGATCAATTTCAAAAACTTGAAACCGAAAGTTAAACATGACGAGGGATCAGTCGAAGTGTTTATCTTTAGGTGAATGAATCATTGGAGGCCTTCGAATATATTCAAGTATTTCAATACTGTTGAAAATATCATTATATGGAGATAAGGTATTGTGAATAAAGCGCTTATACTCTAATTAATGTGAACTAACAAAGAATTTGGGTTAGTGAATTCCAAAAAAGTGGGTTACGATTGATACATTAGCCACCATAGTATCTAATTAATTGTTTTTAAGACATCCTATTATAAATTTTTTTTATTTAAAAAAAAATGAATATGAAAATTGTTTTTTTTTTTTTTTTAAGAAAATGAGTATGATTCAAATAAATTCTCAAAAATAGTTTAATAACGAAAAAAGTGGAAAACTGTAAATTTAAACACATTTTGAACGCACATAAAGCGATAAGCAACTTAACAATTTTCGAAATTAATTTCGAAACGCTTAGTGCAATGTGTGTTTCATACTCGTACGAAAGAAACGTGAAGTACGTGCTAACAAATAAAATATATTGATGACTAAAGAGCCACAGCAATTAAATCCAAACGAACTGAACTGGCTCTACACAATGCTGCTTATCTTAACTGCAGACGAAGAGAACAACGAATATTCAACAAAACACAATTTCAATTTGAATTCCGTTTCACGTTGACTGAAAAAATCGTTTTCCTTTCGTCTTCATGAGCACATGAAATCGCTACTTACTCTGCAAACACATTAAAATAAATATAAAAAGGCGCACAAAACGTTAGTCGCACAGACTGAAAACATACACACACTCAAATAGAGGTGCAGACATACATACAAACATATATGTAGGTACAAGCATAAGCATGGCAGATAAATACATAGTATAACCAAAAGCGGTGCGCGCGCCCGCTTTTAAACTACCCAACCAACATTGCCCAGTACACAGTAGTTCGAATGTGAACCAGCCAGCCAGGCAAGGCAGCTACATTGCCAGCGCGCTAGTAGTCAATCAGCCTCCCCCATTAATGAGAAATATTCGCAAATCGTTGCGTTGAGTCGAGTAGGTATCTTAAACAACCAATGACAAACGACAAGAACAACACCAACATTAGAGCCACCGAAAAACAAGAGCAGTGGCAGTAAAGGCAATGGCTACGGAGCGATACCGATGCCATCGCCGCCGTTATACTAACTATACCACTGTGAGAGTCGAGACGTCACAACCCAAGTGACAGTAGCGAAAAGGAGGAAATTCAAGCAACGAAAAATAATAAAAAAACTGAATAGAAATGAAATGAAATAGAACAAAATACACGTAGAGATGTATGGATGTATGTTTGTTTGTTTGTATGTATGCGTGTAGGGAGATGAAGGTGGTATTATAATGATGGTGAGCGAATAAAATGTATGCTTGATATATATGAATGAATGAATGACTGTGTGTAAGCTTGGATAAATGCGCTGATATATGCAGTATGTACATACATATGTATGTTTGTATGGAAAATAATAAATAAAAGTAAAAACCATTTTACACCCCTAATTTCTTTGTTATAGGTACGTGTATGACTATGGATATTCGAGCATGACAGTGGGCGCTTTGCTTATAAAATAAATACACAAATGAATCCTGTGAGGCCAATTGCATATGAAAGTATATCCCACACACACACATATATGCATATGTGAGACACACGCCTACCCACATTTTACATGTGGTGAGTTGAAGGAAGTGCACAAACGTGGAAACGCCGTTGAGCGCTGCAAGTACGGTGTACGGTGTCAAACGCCGAAAAGGGGGTACCGAAGCGCATCGCATAGTGCTCATAACTCACAGCACACGAGCACGGTGTAAAGAGCCTTGCACAAACTACTATACATACGTACATACGAGTATGAATGATTAAAATGCATATGAGCGAGTTCGTTTGTAGTGCATTCACATGTGAATATGTCTGTATGTATGTGTAGTATTGAGCGCATATGCCCATATAATATGCCGTATACAATGGATAAGCACTAGAATCAGCAACAACAACGACAACACTATGCAATTGATTAAGGTTATTATTAGTGGTAATATTTGGAACTGGAGACACAAGCCAAAAGCATTCTAAACACATACATACATATGCAAGTGCTATATAGTGCATGAGTAGCACTCATAGATATATTTACATATAGTATGTATGTGTGTATGCAAAGTCGACAGTTTTGAAATGCATTCGAATTAGTATTTAATGCAATAATTACACGGTTTCAAAAGTTTTTACATGTGTGTGTATGTGTGTGTGTGAAACTGTTATTATTAATCAATTTAAGTGAACGGGTAAAGATAACATTTGGAATATGCAATATACAAACAGCAATTAATATGGGTAAAAATGATTAGGCAATGTGAAAAGTAAAAACTTTTTGCGTTGAAAATCGATAATGCCTAAAGCGCGGAATTTTCGCAGATTTAGAGATTCTTCAAATCAAAAGAGGACGATACTAACACTGACGTAATTCGACATTATGCTGGCTTTGAACAAAAACGGCAACTTTATCAAATATAGAATCTATAGCATATGCCGAAAAATAGTATACAGGGTTGCCAAGTGTATATAGAGGTTTGAGAGGAAACAAATTTTCATCAAACTTGACTGTTTATATGTATAAACATTTAAGAATCCAGATTTTTCTTGGAAGCGAAATTCAATATTAATAATTCACCCCAAAAGAAAAGAAAATATGAGGCTAAATCCGATCTGCTAGGAATGAATTAGTTAATATATTAGTACGGAATTGTGGATCAAGGATGAACAAAACTTTCGAATAAAGGTCAAAACAAACAGATTTAAACGTAAGAATGTGTTTGCAATTACAACGCTTTGCTTCTCAGACTGGAACCAGCCACTTACGCTAATGATCCAATATAGTAATATCAACGTCGGGCCCAAAAATTAATTAGTTTTTTTTTTGTGGGTATTGTACCAAACTAATTTTTTTCGACATATTGAATCAAAAATAATCTAATTTCTCCATTTTTCGAAGCTAGTCTCTAATGTCGAAATATTTGACTTCGAATTTCGAAAAAAATACTAAAAAATATTACAATTAATTATTGTAAATAGTTACTAAAACATTAAAAATATGAAAAAATCTAAATTTTTCTCTTATTTTGATTGTGTATCATATCATTTAGACAAGATAAAAATTTAAAAGTTAGGAGCAATCTTCGAAAACCCAAGAAATTATTTTTTTACTTGAAAAGATCTATCGAAAAGCGAAAGAAGGCTTTCGATAAGCTCAGTTTCGAAGTAGCAAGGTAAAAGTTTAAATTCTAGGGACTATCTTCGAAAAAGCGGAAAATTGCGTTTTTACTTGATAAGATCTAACGAAAAAGCGGATTTAGTCCAATAGCCAGAAAAAAGTTATTTTTGCCCTATAATGTTATGAAATAGCACACCATCCAAGGTTATTCCGAGCAAAATATGTCAATGTGTGATCTGAAAATGTACTATCAGAAAAAAACCCATACTTTCATCAACTATGAAGAAGCTTTTAAAGGCTTTTTCTTTTTTCTTTCACTTATAAATACATACTAGTGATTTTTGATCCGTATTTGAACCAAATGTGGTTCTAGGATACCTTTAACAACATAAAAAACCATACTAGTAGCCCGAAAGTTCAAGAGAGAGAGATAGTTGTAAAAGTAAGTACTCAGTGTAGCTGTCAGCTTTAACTAGTTCATTTCACTACAGGGACACCACAAATATCAAAATATTTATACATATACCACTATGTTTTCCGCGAAACATGCGGAAAAATATTGCAAAATTATTTAAAATATGATTATCTCAATATATTAATAACAGAATTAACAAACATAATATTATTTTATAAAAATTTTCAGATATGTATATCATTTATGTACAAAAAATATACACTAATTAATTGAATAATTAATGTTGCAATTTCCAAGCAATATTGACAATATAAGACCATGTCAATTAAGATTATCGTAAATAACACATTATATTTATAGTTTATGGCACCCTAAAAGGGATAGGCAATAAATTACACACAATTTAAAGAATAAATCAATCGATAACCATAAACACGCACACACACATATATAAACATCTTAACCGAAACTGCGAAAGTTGTCTTTACTGAGCACTTATCGAACTACATACTGACACTCATACATACGAATATGTTTTATAGCACAAATAAAATTATTTAAAAATACACCAATAATTAGCGAGAGTGAAAATAAGGAATGTAAAACAAATAAAGAGAATGGAAATAATGTTGAAAGACAATTGACAAAAAAAAACAAATATTCCAAAAAAATAAAACTACAAACACACATACATATGTATGTATGTACATAGCTCCGCGACGAGTGGCAGTTCAATGAACGCGACCTGTTACGAATAAATTTTCTACACGCAGTTTTTTTTTGGATTTTTGTGGTCACAAAAACAAAAATATAGTAAAAAAAAAAACAACAAAAAAAATGTTGTAATAAAAAAACACGCGAAAATGACAGCTACTATTTCATAAGATAAAGTTTGTGGAATTGAATATTAATTAAAAAGGGTTGGATTTCAGCTTAAAACGAATACTTTCTCTAAAATACAAAGAATCGCACACTAATAGGATATATTTACAACATCTTTGTTGAAAATGCTAAATAAAATTATTGTGTTTAGAAATAACAATTGGTCAATCTTGAAATCCTAAATTAGTTCAAATCTTAATTGAAAATTTGTAGACTCCGCAATAATGAGCTTAATGATTCACTTCCTGTGTAAATTGTATACAGCGCCTCCTATCGACTAAATTCTGTAAATATTCTCAACAAGAGCAGAATAGTACTGCAAATGCATGAGTCAAATACTCAGTGCCATTTACAGCAAGTTTTTAAGTGTTTCTATGCAAGCAAATATACACATATTATATATATTTTTTGCTCTTGATCGAAATTTAAATGTGTGCTTATCAAAATTGCTCAGCGAAGTAGAAGAGCAAAACAAAGTACCTATGTAACGTAAGTGTCAATCTACACCCCTTGCTCATATGCGATTCTGAACAATTTCGTAGGCTTCGTCAGCTTAGAAACGAGGATAACATCAAATTGGTATTAACAAGTGCTACTTGAAAACTTTTATCAAGCGAGCAAGTAGTTTCTTAACGACTAACTAAAATTTATCGAGTCGAGTGTGATCATAAAACAATCGATAAAATTGGTAGATGTGATTTCAAGCAATTATTGTTTATATTATTAAGAAATTTGCATTTAGTTATTAACAAGAAACATATATAGCCGAACGTTGGAGATATTCCCTTCCTCCAGGCTAACTTATTAATAAAATGTAGCGGAAGATCTGACAAGTAACAAAATGAAAACAAGTCTTCTATTAGTAAAAAAAAAAGGAAAGAAAGAAAAAAAAAAAAATAACATCGCTGCACCGAAGCAACAATACCCTTCACAAATAAAAAAAAAAAAAGTCCACATAAGAACTTAATTTTGATCGCTCAGTTTGTATGGCAGCTATATACTATAGTGGTTTGATCTGAACTATTTCTTCGCAAATTGTACCCTTGACTTGGACAACCACCCGTGCTAAATTGAAGATATCTCCTCAAATATAAAAATGTTCCATACAAAAACTTTATTTGATCGTTCTGTTTGTATGACATTTATATACTATAGTGGTCCGATTTGAACCATTTCTTCGCAAATTGTACTCTTGACTTCGATAATCATCAATTTTGACATATAAAATTCTTGGAGAGGAAAAATATGTGCAAAATTTTAGATCGATATCTCAAAAACTGAGCAACTAGTTCCTGCTGGGTGTTATAAACTTCGTGTTAAACTAAATATGCCCTGTTCAGGTTATCAAAAAAGTGTTTGTTGCTACAAAAACAATTTTAATTGATAAAATCAAAAACACTCAAATGTTAATTAGAAACTCTAACTATGTAACTCAAATTTATACACATTTCAGCACACACAAACTTAGCTTTGCGTTTCGTGGCTTCATTTTACTTGTAACTCAAACGAAATCGTTGGCCCTCAGGCATATCACTTCGATTGTCATTTTACATTTTCAAAATCTGGTGTAATACTTTACGCTTTTTATTAAACTTAAACTTATTTACTTGCAACACTACCAAAATGGTTACATTTGTATGTACATATGTATGTATTTTACAACAATCATAGTCGTTTAGTACCTCGATATACTGATGATAGCTATTGGCGTTGCCGTTAACGAGATTGGGAATCGGGGGTGGCGTTAGTGCTAATGCCAAAGCAGACGAGGCACCAGCAACACCATTCGCTGTCGTCGCTTGTATTAGGGGTGTTGTTGTAGCTGTTACTGTGGCCGTAGCAGCGGCAGCAGTAGTAGTGGTGGTGTTTGCAGCTTTTTTCGTCGATTTATCCAAATGTTCGCAAAATGCAGAAAAACTGCTAAAATCCATCGGCTTGATAACTTCCATTGCGAAGCGGTAATAGTGCTTAGGCTACACTACCACGTAGCGTTCTGGCCGGTGCTGCGCGCAAGCGGTGCGGGGTGGGCGAGTGTACACCACCAGCAGACCGTTAGAAGTTGCGTCAATTAAACACAATTCATCGGAGAAAGCTTACAGACTTGTGAGTGTGTTTGTGTGTGATTTTAACTCACAAATTTATTTCACAACACTTTTTTATGGTTTTTTTTTCGATTTTACTTTAATACTTTTTATTAGTTATTGTGCTGCGCGAATGGAGGAGCACCAAACAATCGCTTAAAGCCTCGGCACAATAATGATCATTGAATTAAATTGAACTTTTTATTTCAAATGCATGTGCACACATTAATTTGCATTATAATAAATAACTTATATGTATGTATGTATATGTGTGTAAGTATGTATGCTTAGGTGTACATACGTTTATAAGACACTACACTCTCCACCACTTCATCTTTGCACTAATTACTTATAAATCATTTATTCGACGTCAAAGACGAGAGGCACTCAGCATATGTATGGCAAATTATTCATACATGTATGTATGTACATGTGTATGCATGTAGCTGTATGAATAAATGTCGGGTGTATTGTACGTGCGATTGTCTGAATGTACAAAAATTTTTCCTGTTGTTATTCGTAAGTGTTTCTTCTTTTGTTGCCTGCCTGCTTGCTTTACTTGTTTGCCTACGTTGAATTGAGTTTTGTGTCTTTTGCTTAAATTTGTTGTTGCTGCTTTTTTTATTGCTTATTTGCTTTGTTTTTGTTGTTATTATTCTTTAAATTGGCGTTGATTTGCTTGGTTTTGCTTTATTATTTGCATATTTTTAGCGCTTTGTGTAGGTAATCACAAATGTGGCGGCCGCACAACAACAACAATGCACACACATATCACCAATATTCACGAAAACCAATAACGACAACTAATAATAATAATACTAATAATTATAATGATTATGTACAATATAAAACAACGCGAGCGAACGAGTGGTATGAATGTGAGCACAACACAAGAACAACAACGACGACGAAAAACACACACACGCACAAACGAAGATGGGAACGGCGACTATGGGCGCACAACTTCGAAATCGACTTCGGCAATAGCGACAGAGACGGAGACGGAAATGAAGACGAAGACGGTGTTGGTGTCGGTGACGGCGGCAACAACAACAAACACTTCAACTACTATGGTGACAACGGACGATGATGATGATTTAGTTTAAGCGTCAATACATCTCGTCGTTTAGTTTGGTTTTTATGCTTTTTTGTTTACTTATATGCCTTTTGCTACGCTTATGGCTTTGTACATACACGTATGTGTGTGCTCTTTCTTCATTTGCTACACCTATACACCGCATACAAAGGCATCACTTGACACATCTTCGAACACTAAACACAAATTTTCTTCTTCAAACATTTCGCTTTTAAGCACTAAATTTATTTATTTATTTTTGTTTGTGTATTTTGTGGATTTTTATAAAATTTATTTATTTATTGTTATTATTTAATTGATTTTGTTGTTGTTGAGTGTGTGTGTGTGTATGAAACGTGCATGATTTTTGCTCTCCAGCGCGCGCTAACGACGTTGACAAAGAGAGGTACGATTTGAAATTCTTTTTACAACTTTACACGACGACGCTCAAACAAATAATGAGCAGCAGGGCGACTCACGCTAAACCAAATTCAACGTAGTAGTACATCTACTAATATGTACGTGTGTATATGTGTACGCGAAGAGATAGATAAGCACAAAGCAAAGCAAAGGCAAAGCGGAGGCCGAGACTGAGACAGAGACAGAGACCGAAGCAGAGACAACGACAAAGTATAAACTCAAAGCAAAGTGGTGTGTAGTGAGAAGTGTGGCAGCAGCAAAGGCACCAGCGGCGGAGCGACCAAGCCGCACGCCAGCAGCGGTAATCGAACTGAAAGAGCACACGGGTGGCATAAATGTGGCATGGAATCATTTATATATTTATGTACACACAGATATAAATATATTCATTAAGGTATGTGTGTTTGTATTTGCTCGCATAAAATGTTGGTGAGCAGCAGCAGCATGGCAAGGATGGATGATATCGGTTGAAATGCGGAAGGAGCGCGGCGGGCCGAGCAAGGCTCAACAAACGGGGGAAAAGTACACGTAATGAACGGAATGAAAATGAGCGAATAAATATAAATGAGCGCGCGCACCAACGCCACCGCAGCTGCAACAAAAGCAAAGACAGCGCAATAGTAGCGGATGGATTGTCAACGCGCTATTACTTTTTATCGACAAATTAAACATTTTAGCGAAACTAAACGAATACGAAGATACAAATGTAGGGCTGGAACACAGTTTAGACCGTAAAGGCTAAATAAAAATGAAAATTAACTAATAAAAATAGTGTATTTATTGGTTATAAATTTTAAAAATTAAATTTAAGTAATTGAAAAAAGTCAAAAAAATTTCACACCATAACAACAACAACAAGGACAATGCAAAACCGCCGTCATTAAGCATGTGCTGCTATAAAACAAGAAAGCTAACACTTTTACCTCTACAGCTACAAACAAATGCATGTATCTCTATGCTTATTCTTGTTCCTACTCTCAATCTCATTATTGTTTTTGTATGCGCTAATACTCTTCCAGCGCCAACATACATACATACAGACAGCTATTCATATGCACAGAAATATTTCAGTACTCTGTATAACTATATAGAGAAAATACCAAAATGTATAAAGGGATAAAATGCGAAATAAAATAAAATAGTAATAACACAAGCAGGCATACCCTAAAAGATAGAGACACACAGATACTATGTTACATGTGTTTGTGTGTGTGTGTGTATGCAAACGCATTTGAAGTCAATCGTACACGGGCAGAGTGCGCGTTGCCGCGCGCGCACTTAACAGCGCAGTGGCACCCCAACTAAAATGGATTAAGATTCAGGTACAAAAGTAATATGTAATGTGAATTCAGCACATGCCGTACAGTGTGCGATTACCGAGCGTGAGTGTTTAATTGTTATGGCTGGATTAACCCTTTTGCAGACAGACCTAAATATATTGTTTGTGGGTTCTAGAAAAATGTCATACATATGTCATGTCATGTCAGGTAGCGCGAGAGAAAGGAGTCTTCGTTAAAATGATTATATTGAGAAAAGTTATGTGGCAATATTGAAAAAGAGATGGTGCGCTAATATATCGATAAATTTCAATATATTTATATAGTATATCGTTTTAGAAAATCTTTAAGAGCTGATAAGAGTGATGGATGCTTTGAATGTCAAAATAAAAGAGTTGGCATTCGGTCATGTTGAATCGCAAAGGAGCACTAAGATAATGTCATTGACGATGCTTTATTATAAAACTAGATGATTTCTAAATGATGTGAAATATTTCAATTGTTAAAGAATTATTCTCTCCACATTTTTATTTTCGACACGTCAGTTATGATTAAAGGACTCTTTTGATAGCATTAGTTTCCAAATTATCCAAAGAAGTCCGTGGAATAAGCATATTTTGGACTTTGAAAGGAAGTAGAGTCCATTTCAAATGATTTTTTTTATTTGATATCCCAAAATAATTTTTAAAAGAAGATATCCAATGAGATTTGCCACAGCATATACTTTTCGAATTATCATAATTAGAGAAAAATGAGCGAATAACGTTTGAAGAGAAACTGCTTAAACGTCTCTTCAATGTACTCTGAACAATTAAATAATTACATGACATTCAACGGGTTTGTTATAGGAAAAATCTTTACCCCAAATAACTTTTTTGAACAAGTTATTCGAATGATCATATTTATTAGTTGATAATCGGAATGTCATCCGAGTTTTTGTATTTAGAGCGGGATGGACAAAGAAAAAGATAAATAAAAAAATCTGAATTTGAATTTATTCTGAACAGTTAAATAAACGTTACCAGTTATATAACAGTTAAAAAACCAGATACATTTTGAAAAATAATATGAGCCTATAAAGTTATAAAGAGAAACTCTTCAAGATATCTTAAACGTATAAACAATTCACACGAGTGTATAGAAAAAGGGTTAAAAAATAAAATAGATTTCGACAAAAGAGGGGTATTTAGCATTAAAGGTTCAAAATACACTAAATTTACCGATTTCTTGAAACGCCTATACATACTTTCCTCTAAACTCTTAAGAGTTACACCTAGTATGAAATTAAAAAAAAAATACGTGGCTGTTACGCTAACTGTTTTTACGACCTTTAGCTCCACTGTACACACTGTAGTGTAATATCCTTGCAGCTTAGGAGGCACCAATCGCACTCATACACGCACACGTGCGAGCAACGGTAACGACATGAAGGTGGCGGTGGCAGTGGTGTTACCGGTGGTACGTTCGACTACGGTGGCGGCGACAAAAACAATGCAAACACACAACAAAAACACCGTCGAAGACGACTTTGCGACTTTGTGTGTGTTTCAACTTGCATACATTGAACTATGTGGGCTAAAGTGAGCGCATTGAGCGCTCAATCTAAATGAGCATAAACGCCAAGATTTGTATATTCTATGAGAATTGAGAAAATTATTTCACTGCGTTTTTTTTTGTTTTGCTTTATTTTGGTTCATACGCGTATAAATATTTTGGGAGAGAAAAAGTGGCAAAGTAGAACATCACCAACAGGAAGGAGGCTTGAAAATTTAGTTAGAAGGAGAGAGTGTGAGAGTGCTTGATTTGGTTTGGTAATTTTGTTGCTTCGACTGACTAGATGTTTTTAGTTGACAGCTTGGATGGCTCGGGTTACTTGGTAGGTTGGCTGGCTCTTTGGTTTCTTGCACGACATGATGATGTATACACACACCTATTTATGTATGTATGTATGTATGCACAAGTGGTGTTACGTTAATAAAAATTAACATAAATATTGCATACATACAGACGCACAAGCGTTGGGTACTCTCATTTGAAGCGCACATATAGGCGATGTGAATGTGTAGCATATGCAACAATAACAATAACACTATACAATGTGACAGCGACACTAGAAGGCAAAGAAAATGCGAAAGAACCCCGCTGTGGAGAATTCCAAGCCGAGCACGACGACACTTGGATGGATGTAAGAACGTACTCTTTCACATCTGCATACACACACACATACGGAAATACATACAGGCATACGCAAATCGTTTATGCTGTGTATGTGTGTGGATAAGAAGAGCAGATGTGAGAATATCGTATCCGTTTTAAGCCCGCCGCTCCCACTTGACTTGACTGATACAAGTGGCATCCACGACAGTAGTCACGCGAGTTCTTCGTCTCACTACTCGAGTATGGAATTGAATTTAGAATAATAGATTGATTTTTGTGTGTTGACAGCCCTGTAGACAAAATATTGTGGACTAATCGAATTTCTTGAGAGTTGTTGTTTAATGCTTTAGTAGAAAGTATACAATATGTATGTCTTCGTACAATTGTAAATAAATATGGAAAAAGGTTAGTTGGGTACACCGGTTTACACGAAGATTAAACCAACTGATAACAATATCAGATGAGATAATGATTCAGAGAGTTCGAGAGAAAGATAATGTGAAATATGTATGTTCTGAACAGATTCGATAAATCGTGGACTCGATTTCTGCGTGCTTGCTCCCAGTTGTCAATTTTATTGCTAGCAATAAATTATTGTTTTGACAAAAATAATTGATTTTCTACTTTTTTCATTCTATTCATAAAATTTTGTCACCTTCTAGTTTTTTAAACGGTTCAAGAGGTCAAACATACGCATCGTCAGCTCCAACGCCCCTGCTCAACGCCATGTCACAAATGATTTTGTCAAGATAAACATCAACGTCAATGGCAATGGCAATATATTTGACAGTTGGTTGGCAATTAGCAATTACCTGTGGAGTTGCGGCGTAAGTAAAGAGATTAAGGCAGTTTCTTTGGAGTGTTTTTGACAGGAAAATAAGAGGAAGCATATGTTTAAAATTGCTATAAAACTTTGATGTTGTTGTTTTTGTTGTTCCAGTGATTTGGAGGCATGCTAACGAGTTAACAGCCCTTGGCAGAACAAAAACCCGTGTTCGTTCCTATTTTGTCGATCCGACTGTCATCGCCACTTTGACATTTCATTGCATTTATGAAAGGACAATTCGCAATCAAGTTGTATTTCGTATTCAACGCTTCACTATTCCTACTTGGCATGTACTCGCCACACATTCACTTACATACATACACTTATACAGACATTTTAATAATAAATTGCAGAATTCTTGTTATGAATACCTACAAGTGCGCTAATTTTTTTTAGGTGACAGTAGTAAAGATATAAGAAATATACGGAATATCAAGACATTAATAAAGAAATTTAAGCTTATGCATTGGAGAATTGAAAAGATTTAAGTCATTGCTTAGTTTGGTTATATGAGAACATAAACAACAATTTATTTTCACAACATTGTACATATGTTTGTTGGTACGCAAGCGTCATGAACGAATCTCAAGCTGACTTCTTATAATGATGGCCTATTGGACATACCTGAGGTGAATGTATACATGTAAATATGTATGATAATCGGTAAATTGGCTGACTTACAAGGTCTAAGCAACAGAATTTGTGCATTTAAACCGTTGCTTAGTGATATTGGCTGAATGCATTTGGTTTGAGGGTAACAAAACTGAGGATTATGGCATTTTTCAAATAAATGCTTGCTAAAACATATACGTTATAAAGATATTATTGGTTATTCATCGATTTAAAGTAAGAGCGTAAAACTGAGAACATTTTGTAGTATCAAAAAAGTTACACATAAATACATATGCATATTCATATGTAAATACAATATGGCGAATAAAAACAAATTAGTTCAATTTTTGCGCTTATTAATAATCTCATTTACCTCGCGTTCGCATCGATCGCATAGCGTTTGAATGACAAACCAAAAGCAGGTAGCGGTAGAATAATCGTCGTCACACACATGTGCGTATGTGTGTGCATGCGTGTAGTTGGACTGTCAGGTAGTTTACGATGAGTGGCGGACGACGAGTATAAATGAAAATTAATACCCATAATAATGTGTGTACATATGTAACTACACATATGCGTCCATGCATACAAAGAAAGTACCCAAAGCAATGCAGCGAGCAAACAAAATGCTGATGACGACGACGCTGGTGCAGGCGACAGCCAGCAAAGACAGCGAAAAACGAACGAAATTAAACGGTCGAAACATGTAAATCAACATTTAACTTCACCTTCGTCTTCGCATACACATTCACCGCACGGTGAAAATGTACACCTCACCACAGAGCACACAACATTCAGATACTACACGTAAATAATACCACATATCATCAAATTCAAGTGAATGCGATGAGAGTAGCAAGCAGCCAGTAATACGCATTGAAGCCTGCAGAAGAATTGAAACAGAACAGAACCGAGCAGCCCAATGCAGACCAGGCCAGGGCAGAATGGTGGACGGCATGGAACAGTGAGTGTGTACTGATATCGACCTATAGGATAATGCAGCCAGCCAGAGTAACAGCAGCAGCAGTAACAAACACAAAGCAAGCGTGCAAACAAACAGACAAACAAACGAATAAAAAATGAGCTACGAAAATGGAGAATATAAGCGAAAATACATTTTAAAATTGCCCTCGTTGATACAAAGGGATAGGATAGCTGCTAGCTGCTGCTGTTGCTGCTGCTTTGACTGCAGAATTGAGCGTTGATGATGGCTGATGGCAATAGCTACGCTCTAGCTATGCTTACAACTCGTGTTGTTGTTGCTGTTATTGTCGTTTTATATATTATTATTATTATTGTTGCTTTTCTTCTGCTGTCTGCATTATTTTGTCGCCGACGCCGATACAGATGATGATGCTGATGTGGTGGAGATGCAGATGCCGCCACCGCCACCGCCATAGCCATCAGCAATGCCCAGCCAGTCAGCCATTCAGCCATTCAACCAAGTGTGGCAGCATAGGAGTAACAGAGATACAAAGTACAATATTTACGTACAAGCAGCAAGCGGTAGACAAGTGAGTGGTGTACCCACCAATAATGCCTATTCGTGCACAATAAATGTGGCCAAGTCGCAATGAGAGCGCCACAGTTAAGGCATTATATTACATACATATAAATGTACATATACCATAGGTATATTATTATTGTATTGTGTGGCAAGTGTTGACCCTGAGAAAGTTGGAAGAGCACAAATACAGGCGCAAAAGGAGTAGCAATGGCAAGGAAGTTAAAATTTACAAACACGTTAATACGTATCGTATGCCGAATAAGGGAATAACTAATAGTTATGAGGAGTAATGTGCTTATGCATATGTTTGTATGTACATATGTATGTATGAAAAAAAGTCATTATAAAAAGGACAAGCGGGATAAAAAACGTGGGTAGGACATTTGTTTGCTTAACTGCAACATTTAAAAATCAGGGCTGTTCTACATTTAATTTTCAAAATCAAAATTAAATGGAATTTTCGACAAATATTATGCGGCTTCGAAGAATTTTATGTTAAGATGTTACAAAAAGGTTTTGTTTCATAGTTGAGACATTTTCAAATGACAGCTTAGCGACTTTAGCTGTCAAAAGTACAATTTCTTTACATTAGGGTTAACCTTTTTTGTTAAACGGCAAAATATTTTGTAGCTGATTAAACGAGTTGAATTCCAAAAAACAAAAAAGATTTTTTGGTTTCTTTTTGAATAAATATATTTGACAGCATTCTCCAAAATTTTAAACAGTTCGGATTCAACTCAAAATATTTAAAAGGAATACCAATAAAACGTTTTAGTTTAAAATTTTGAAAAACAATTTTTTTCAAAAAATACCACATAAAAAATTTTAGATTAAATTTTTAAAATAAACAATTTTTATTCAACTCGTATTAAAAAAAATTTAATATTCCTGCATATTTCGCTTAAAATCAGAAAAAAATATTTTTTTCAAAAAATACCACATAAAAAATTTTAGATAAAATTTTTAAAATAAACAATTTTTATTCAGCTCGTATTAAAAAAAAAAATTAATATTCCGCATATTTCGCTTAAAATCAAGGCAAATTTTCCAAAATTAAAGCAACCCTCGTAAATGAAAAAATCTTAACAAATTTTTTTTACTCTAGAACCTCCCTAATAAAACCAATAACCAATTGGCGAGTTCGAAAATCTTTAGAAGCCGAAGGTAATACCGAATGTTGAAACCAGAATACCCTCAATATTCATTCTAATTCTTGCGTTAGATTGTAATCAGTAGCACGTGCTAAATGTCTGCTTACGAGGCATAAAGATAATCGGTTTAGAGATCAGACACAAGATTTTTCATAATTTTCTTAAAATATTTTGCAAAATGCTCTATCTACTTGCGCTCTAGACTTGTCCACGTACTGCATACACTTAATTTAAATGTGTAGATAAGAATAGATAATACCGTACTAGAGTTCGAAAAGCTCTTAATTAGCAAACAAACAAATTGTGTACAAAAATATTCAATCTTAAATAAATAAGTGCTTACGAGCACTCGTATATGGAGGTATGAATATATAGTAAATGTACATACAGACGTTTTTTAACAGACTAACACACACATACACATACATATGTAAGCTAGATACCACACAGCTCTAGCGATAATTAAATGTTCGATTTATGATCTTCCGCTCTACGCTTGAACAATCCAAACGAATTCTAGCACAAGCAAATGCCAACAACAGCAAAATGTACATTGACACAAATAAAGCGAACACATACTGTAGTAGATACAAATAAATAGTTGGAATGTAAGTACCTATACTTGTCAAATAATAAAAAATGAGACATAAAAGAAAGAATATGCATATAAGTACAGTGTTGTCACGCTAAATTGTACAACATCTAAAAAAGTTGGTATTAACAAGCACGCGCTGTTGTAAAAATAACAAAATTTGTGGTGTGCGATCACTAAACGAGAGAGTAGGGCAAATTGTGGCCACTTTATCTCGGGTCCCGGGGTTCTCATGGGGAACAGGTGTTAAATAATTATTTTTTCCTCTTCAACAATTCACTATATGCATTTCCGGGTATCGGTTTTCTCTCTACGGCCCTGTGTGCATCTTAATATTATTCGACAAATGGAATCTATAAGGGGGAGGGATCTATAAAATAATAATACCAATAAAATTCGAGTTTTTTCCAAGACGAAAATTCAATAGGGTCGAAGAGGAGGAACAGGGGTCAATGTCATTTTTGTAAAAAGTCCGCCATGGTAAGAATTTTGGGCGTATAGCAATTCGGAACCATTTTGGTGCCAAAAACCCGACTGTTGTGGAAACGAAGAGAACCCAAGTTGATATTGTTGTTGTTGTGGCGGCAGAGTTCTGGCCGGATAAAAAAAACCGGGTCCGTTCTGTTTACGTAGACCCGACTGTTCCCGGTACGGAACCCAAGTCTTACCAAAGAAATATATAATATGGTACTAGAGAAGGTCAAACAAAATTTGTATATATTCTTAATACACGACTTTTTTCTTCTTCTTTATTGCCGTAGACATCGATTACGCAGTTATAGCAGAGTTTAGTGCGGTTTATTTTAGCGTTAGGCCACTGTAACCGAAGACATTCAGCCGAAGAGCCAGCTGCAAACAGCTATAGAAACGACGATTATCGGAAAGTCATGAGAATAATGCATATTCGGTTAGTGACTTGTGTGATGATGTCAATTCCGATATGAAATTACGACAATTAGCATATTAGAATTTGAAGAAGTGGATCAATATGCGCGAAACAAAGACATACATACATACATATGTAAACATGCATTAAAAATCCATATTGGGTTGTCGACGTCAACATGACAACGGTGCCACGCAAAACTGTAAAATAATCGCCATAAGAAATTTACATTTTTGGGACAAAAACTTCTAAGCAAACAAACACAAAACAGCAAAGCTATTACTTGTGCGCCGCTTAGCACACCAAGCCCAAAACCTAGATATAGTAGTTAGTCGGCCCACTAAACAACCCAGCTGCGCACTCGAATGCTCTAATCAGTTTTCGTGGCGGTTTTCGCAGCCGAAGTACAGTAGGTGTTTAGCCACACTATCCAACCAATCACTACATAATTGACACCCGACAACCGACAATCGTCCAAGGAACAAAGCCAACGGCGGCACACACAGCACCACACACTGTATGTACGCGGTGTAAAGCGCATCAATGCCGCTCTGCTGCGCTTTCCGACTTTTGTCGCCGCTTCGCTATGAATGTTCATGCGAGCGATGATGTTTAAAATGGCCGGTTGCCAATGAGCTGCGGCGGCGATGTTTGCATTGTATTTACCACGACACTGCCGTCAGCGCCATCGCCAACGCCAAAGTCGCTACTGCGTTTACTGGCGATGTTGTTGTTGTGGCTTGCTTACTCGCTTACTTGCTTGCTTATTGACTATTATACACTGTTTTATTGCCCAAATGTCTGATTGTCTAAATGGCTCGGAGAAAAGGTGTAACCCACAACAACAACAACAACAACAAAAGGAACAAAACAATCACCGGAATAAGTAATATCAAAAGAAAATTGTATAAATGTGTACACATGCGTATGTATGTCGAGTAAATATTATACTACGCTAGTTGTATGAATGTAAGTTGGCTGTTAGCAGTTAGATAGAAAGTGCCACTTGCCGTCGTAAGCTATAAATTCTCTAAATTGAGAGTACCCATACACATATTTTGACTCCTTCTGCCGCCACCTACATGCAAACACACATACATGCATATGTTTGTGCTGTGGCTGCCGAGCGTCACAATGTCGTTGATATATTTCTTATTTTCATTTTATTTTATTTTTTCGTTGGCTTTGTTTTCCAATGTTCGATTTCATACATCTACCATCTACTATGTGCCGATGTGAAATCTCTTTTATAATTATTAGCAGCAAGCATTGAGTATTAGGGGTTGCTTTTTGTGTGGGAAGCGAACGAGCCCGTTTTACAAACTGAATTGTTCCACCAAAAAGAGAGTGGAGTAGTGGTAATATGCCAATCAATGAAAATCACCATAGCTTATGTAATACGAATTCGAGGCGACTAGGCGTAGGCGTTATTGGAGCGTCAACACAAGAAAATTTGACTTCTGAATATTTCCTCTCAAATTCTAAACAATTTTTACAAATAAGTTTTTTTTTTCGATATGCAAATTATACTGCCAAAAATGTATCAAAATTATTGAAATGAGCTTAACGCACTTCTATTTTGGGTTTAGCTGTTTGCGGTTGATTCTTTTCACTGCTTTCTAACGCTTTATTAGCGCGAAATTATTACAATTTAAATGACTTTAATTTGCCTCTCATTGGTGACAATTAGCACCATTTATTTGTTGCTCTACACAGTATCCGTTATTCGGTTGATTATACACACGTTCAATGAAATACTAATAAAAGACATTATTGAAGTGAAGAAACTATGAAAACCGGTTTTAAAGACAGAAAATTACTCAAAGCCGGTTAAACTGTAGTCATGTACGACGTTGTTGGTATTTTTTTTTTGTTATTTGTACAAATGAGATAATTAAATGCTCTGGAGACGTTACACACAGCACATCTCCAATAAAATTGTGTAATCTCATATTAATTCAAATGATGCTTTCCCATTCGAAAGTACACGCTATAAACGTATTGGAATGATCTACACACAGCTGCAAACACACACACAAATATTCATACATATGTATGTGAGTACATATTCACATGTACGATGTTCGCATATAGGAACTGGTGAAATGAATAATTATAAATAACGAAATTAAAATGTGTACCTTTCTTTTAAGTACCGATATGCACACACATGCATATAAATATATACATTTGTATATATAATATATGTGACGTTCAAACTTATGTAGATATACTTATACACATAAAATAGAGAGCCAAATTACTCAGATACTTGGGTATTTGCATAATTGTTTTAAGACGATTTCTTTATGGAGTGACGCATGAAATTCACATGATGATCAAATTTAATGTGTAAGAATATTTAGATAAATGTAGTGATTTGAATTTTTTCAATATTTTCAACAATAATACATTCCAAATGTCGTGAAGATATCTTATGAAATAAAAAAAAGCCATACAACCGAATTTTGACTGATCAGTTTGTATGACAACTATATCACATAGTGATCTTCGGAGCCCGTTGCTTTAAAAAATAATCTATTCCAAATATCGCGAAGAAATCTTGTCAAAAAATTATAAACCCATACAAGAAAATGTCGGGGAGATACTAAATTATGGAGATTTCAATGACAATAAATATATCCATCGGATATTTTTGAATTAACTAATATTTTCGATACATATTTATGTATATATTAAACTAATGGAATATTTTCGCGAATGTATTAATGATCATTCTATACAAATTTACGAATTCATCGGTGTTATTCGATAAAATAACCTCAATACAATGCAGTACGGTAATTTACAGATATGAGTTTAACTAAAATTTTCTAGATTTTCTAATTTGTTTAATGTCTGATTACAATTTAAAGTGCTTCAACGAAGTTATCTGTGTGAAGCTTGAAAAAGAAAAAATAGTACAGATGTATGTCACAGAAATGAAAGATGTCAGTACTGTAACGATGTAACAACAGGTATGGACGTTACATTAACATTAGCAAACCAGCAATAGTATGAACAATGTTTCAAACTATTCCCTTAAAAAAGAGAAAAAATAGTTGTTTTATACGCAAAATTCGATAAAAATCATATAAATAATAATTATTTTAAGAAAAAATTTCCAGAAAATGGAACGAAAAATAATCCTTGTTTTTAAGTCTGTCTAGTTTCGCCATCCATTAAATGGTAGTTCGAAATCCATGAATTTCTATAAGAATATGACATGTAAATCCAAAAATACACAGATGGGACTGAATATTATTTGTCAAGAATCTATAATATACTTGTAGATTTTGCTACAGATCACCAAGAATGGATTTAAATGCAAAATGGTAAGCTGATTTAAGCATTATTATAGAATCTCCCACATAAACTTGACTTCAGTAATTTTTACGGAATCAACGTTGTGTGTTTGAATTTTTTCAAATGTCAAAACTGCCAGCTATCAACATTTTAGATAAGTTTCCTCACGGTACAAAATTTATATATTTAAATTAAAATATTTGTTAGTAGAGTAAAAATATTAAAAACAATAATAACAAAAATATATAACATGCATAATTAAAAAATTAATATGTTTGGATTAATTAAAATGTATAATATATATGTAAGATTGGCTGAAATGTTGTTTGTTTTACATTTAAAGTTTTCTAATTAAATAAAAAAATATTTTTTAATTCATGGTTAATAAAAGCAGAGAAATTTTGAGGAAAATGCGTATCGCAAAATTTTTTTTTGAAAAACACCACTTTTTTTTAGAAAAAATCACATTTTTTTAAACTTCGGTAACAAAACACGTCTAGTACTTCGTAGAGAGGAGCAAGAAATGTATGTAAATGCATATGACACACCCTGTTCTTGTCATCTTTGAAGAAATCCAACTGTTTTGCAAACGCCATTTTGTGGCGTGGAGACGAAATTAAAATAATGTCACTAAAAAATTATATAATATTATATATAATAACACATATGTATATGTATATGTATATATATAAGTATATACTTAATTTAAAATATAATAAAATATGCACTTTTATGCCAAGCAATTAGTTTTAGTTGCATAACCTTAGTACCACGAAATTTTTCGAGAGCTTATACTTATGTATAGGATATATACGTATTTGTTTAGCGAATGTGAGGGCGGGGTGAGTAAAAGGTGAATTTGTTTTTAGGGCATTGTAAGTGGATGTTTTGTGGTTGTATGTCTTAATATTTAATAAAAAATATTGAGAAAAATTGGCGATCATTACATTGTTCATACTAACCAAATACATGGCCAGTTTATTCAGATCCAAATTAGCCAACTGACTGACATCGGTCGTATTTAATAAGCTCAACATTAATCCAATATCGGCGGCAGTTGGCATCTGTGCTGCAACCGTGGCGGCTGTTGCTGCTGCCTGCTGCTGCTGCTGTTGTTGTTGCTGGTGCTGTTGCTGTTGGTGACCAATCGTTTGTTGTTGCTGTTGCAGCTGATGCTGTTGCGACTGTTGCTGTTGTGCCTGCGATGTATTCAGCTGTGAATGTTGCAGCGATTGAGCCAAATGTTGACCACCACCAACACCACTTGTTGTCATGCCTTGACCAATATTCGGTACATTAACGACATTCGAGTTGCCGCCATTTGCAGCTGCAGCTGCGGCCGCTGCAGCGGCTGATGTGCTGGCACCTGTTGATAACTGTTGTGGTGTTTGTCTGCCGCCAACACCAGCATTGCCATTGCCGCTAAGGACATTCGTGTTCTGTTGTATCAGCGCTTGTAAGCTACGATTGCCAGGTTCGATGGTGTTCGCTTGTTGTTGATGGGATGGTGGCGCTCCTGTGACGGCACCACTGCCGACACCGACGCCGCCAGCAGCAGTGGCAGCAGCATTTTGCATCTGCATTTGCATGGATTGTAGAGTTGGCGTGGTGGGCACCGATAATGGCGGTGTGGACGAGACCAACGCTTGCAGCTATATATTTTCATATACGATAAAGAAAGGAAGAAAGGTGTTGGCAATTTGGACAATGCAATTTCAACGTATGTATCTTAATTTCACTTTAATGATGGAGATGTTGAGAGACATTAAATGCAGTTGATGGTTGATTATTTCATTTTTTTTTGTATCTGGGAGGGGCACACTTGTATAATTGTGGGTATATGATACTTATTTGTATATACATACATGCCAATGTTTCGTTTGAAAAGTGAATTTTTCAGACGATTTATAACCTATTTTATAAAGCTTTATATTTATACCCTCCACTATTTGTTTGTAATAGTTTTATATCTTTAAAAATATTTTTTTTTAATCTGTTTGTATTTTAAAAATATTATATATTTTAAACATACTTTTATAAAGTTTAAAATATGCGTTGGAATATATAAACTAAAAAACCAAGTAAATACAGAGATATTATAAACTACAGACATTTGTCAGTTCCACGCAATTAGTTGTACTCATTGCGTTAGTTAGTTCAAAAATTTCCCCGATATTTAATTTTTCATTTTAAAAATATAAAATTATCAAATAGTACGGATGCTTCAAAAGCAAATTGAGGTTATGAAAAGATATTTTTTATAATAATATTTTAAATAATTATGTTTTTCTTTTAGTATTTTTAATAAATATTATTTATATATTTTTTTAATATTGGGTCTATAACTATATTCGTATAATTATTATTCCAATATGTTAAACATGCGTTGGAAAGCTACTGTCATTGTGCGTATTTTGAGTATGTCATTCATTTAAATCGTAACAATAATAATTTTTTCACGCAAATATGTCGAACTTTGTGCCTGAGAAAATGTTTTTGTGCGGAACTTTTCTTCATTACATTATATGAAGAAGACCACAGCCTATAGTCACCGTATTTTCGTGGAAGTTTGTGAACAAGCTCTAGCTGAACGATTGGAAAACGAAAAGCATCCGTGGCGGTCAAAGGCGGTTGGAATATGAGGAACTGGAAGCATTATTCGATGAAGATTGTTGCCAAACACAAGAGGAGAAGACCCACAGAATTTTTGAGTCACTCTAGCAGCCTTTCAAAATATTTAAAAGCAGTTGGATACATTTAGAAGTAATAACATCGGGCGACACGTGAATTGAAGCCCAAAGACGACTTGCGTATTGTTTTTGTTGTAGCGGCAGAAATCTGCCGAGTTGGCAGTCCTTGGCCGGATAAAAATCCGGGTCCGTTCCGGTTACGTAGACCCGACTTGTGTGGGAACTTGTGTGTATGGAAAGCTGCTTCAAAAAGTAGTTACTTTTGCATCGGACTGTGACTATTGCTGAAAAATGGGTCTACTGCGACAACAGCAAACGTAAAAAATCATATTTGAAACCTTGTCAATCACTCAAGTTAACGTCAAAGTCGAACAAACATGACGTGAAAAGTATACTCTGTATTTCTTGGAATCTTAAGATCCTGATATATTATGAGCTAATAAAACCGGGTGAAACTTTTAATGATATGATACATACCAACAAGAACTCGTCAAATTGAAGCGAACGTTCACCCTAAAAACGTCCGAAATTTGTGACTAGAGAAAACTAAACAAAAACTATTTGGGAGAGCATCGACTGAGAAATAGTGCCCTTCTGACTACCATTTCCTCGGAATTTGCAGCACGCTCTCACAGGAAAACGGGTCACATCACAACAGAAATTTAAAAGAAAAGAAAATTGGCTTTTTCCATACTTTTTCAGTTCTTTTAGCATTGAATTCACAGCTAATTGCCATAAAGTTGGGAAAATATTATAGCTTCAGATGGGCAATACTTTAAATATAGTTATGGACCCAATAAATTAAAAAAAAAATCATATTTTCTAAATATAAATATCTTTATTGGCTTAATTCGGTTGATATTTTATTTTCCAAATTCTCATTCAAGATCATTTTTCAACTTTTCGAACTAGGGGAAAAAAGCTTTTTGGTTTTTTTGAAAAAAAAGAAAACGTAAGTCGGCACAAGAAGTTTCTTGAAAACCCGCTTCTTGGCTTCTCCTTCTTCCTTTTAATGACTACACCTAATTGCGTGGAACTGCGTTTCAACAAATACGCTGTCCAAAAATAACTTTATTGACTAACTAAAAACATTTACAGCCAAATCCAAAAGAGTACTACCCAATTTAGACAAAAATATCGACACAATAGTTAAGCTACAATTGTATAAGGATAGACATACCCAAAAGTGAATATATATTTTAAGTGTGCAACTTTCGTTAGAATCTGCTTTTTACCATATTTTTAGAAGAACACACATTTCTTGAGATTCTTTTAGTACTCTTTCTCGTTATAAAATATATGAGTTTGTCTCGACTCAATTGAGCGAGTTGTATGAGGACACACATAGAGTACTATGTATATATGCAATGGTATATGAGACGTGTTATGGAAAATGTGGCACTTACCTTGGCTTTTTGTTGTTGTTTCAATTCTTCTTTCTTATAATTACGCTGATAGGCTGTTATGACACGCCTCAAGCGCGTATTCAAATCTTGCATGGATGGCCACATGGTGGCATCTTCCACTGCCATTGTCGTCGGCGGATAACTACTAGCAACACTTTCTTCTTCATCTAAGCCTACGGTGGTCGAATTAAGAGTGTCATTTTGCGTTTGTTCATTATTTGTATTAGAAGTAGGTGTGGTTATGGTAATGGAAGCATTAGCTGTAGTGCTACTGCTGCTTGCAGTGGATTCAATGTTGGCGGTAGCGTTTGTGTTTGTGGCTGTTGCACTATCGACAGCACCGGCCGGCGTTTCAATTTCATTTTCTGTCGTCATTTCACAAGCACTGTCAATCTTAGCCGTCGTGGCGGCTTCAGTGCCGCTGTTATCGGCGGGTGATGCCGATGTTGATGTTGAGGGCGCCGTTGTATCAGTTGAAGTTGAATCTCCACCAACAGTGGCAACCGTGGTGGTCATCGTGGCATCGGTATCCGTCTCCGATTTGCCATCGACTGCTGTATCGTCCGTGTCCATCGCAACTGGCGCTTCGTTTGTTGTTGTGGTTGCTGTCTCAGTTGCGGTGGTGGTGGTGGTGGTGGATGACGAAACACCATCGGTTGTCAGTGTTGTCGATTCATTTTCAACATTCTCAACGGAGGCATCGGCATCATTGCTATCGTTTGTAATTTGTTCTTTTGTTTCTGATTTTTCTTTCTTCTTCTCCGAATTCTCAATATTTTCTTTAATTGTCTGATTTTCATCATATTCTTTTAATTGTTCACTTTCGTTTTCATTTGTTAGTGCCTTATTAGTTGCGTCGGCGGTGCCGTCGACAGTAGCCACAGTGTTCGCAGCGACGACACCAACACTACCAGCGTCAGCGGCTTCGCTTTTCGCCCGTTTTTTGCTCTTACCCGATGAACTGGGACGCTCGGGATCTAGTGAGTCTTTGTTGTCACCAGCCGTTAATTTGGTGGAATCAGAGTCTTTGGTCGCGGTGCCATCGTCGTCAATCTCTTCGGCATCTTCGTGTTTCGAGTTTGCGTCGTCTTCGTTCCTGTTACATTAAAATAAGAGGCGTTAAGGTTAGTTTTGTTGGAAAATTATTATTTTTATATTTATATTAAAAATGTATATATTTTTGTATATATTGTTATGAATAATGAGTATTTGTACATTTAAAGCATGCGTAACACTTGGAACCACATCAAGAGTTTTGGGCACAAAAAGAGTTGACATCGAGTTCGAGTTTCAGCAAATGGTATCGGAATTGAAAAATTGTTTTTTATAAGACATGTCTGTAAGTTCAGCTATATAACGGTCGAAATGGTTCGTTGAAGTGAAAATTATGATTTGAAAAACGAAATATTTTGATGCTGATCCGTGGTAATTGATAATTTTGGTTTAACTGGCGTGAAAATCAAATCTGATTTATTCGAAGAATTTCGAAAATAAATATTTATTATCTTCAATGATTAATGAGTATCAAAAATCGAATATCGAAAGTTCAAAAATTATTTTAAAAAAAGCAAACGATTTTTTTAAACAGTTATTACTTTGGGAAATCAACAGAAAACCGTTCAAGATTTTTCGAAGCTTTTGAATGTGAGATTTGAAAATTAACTTCAATCTTTTGCATAAAAAACCGAAAAAGTGATAATTAAGTTAAGTACCCTGCACGTTTAAACACCTAAATGTATACTACAAAAGTAACAATTCATGAAAGTACCCTACAAGTTTGAGCACCTAAATGTATGCTACAAAAGTGATATTTAATGGAAGTGTGCTTCACGTCTAGACGCCTGGATGTAGGCTATAGAAGTACGCTAAAACCCTAAATGTATGCTACAAAAGTACGCTTTACGCGTAAAACCCTAAATGTATGCTATTACAAAAGCGATATCTTCACGTTTTAGTTCCTAAATGTATGCTTCAATTAGGATAAACAAACTTATGTCAGATTATTTAACTAAGTCGGGACAAATTCATGCAATTACATATATTTTGTGGATTTTGAGTTTGATTAAACTCTGAATTATAACTATTAAGTTTATATACGAGCTCAGTAAAATATTTATAACTACATATTATTATTTTAGCGATATTGTGGTTATTAGTGAATGCACGATTTTGTATATATGTAGAACTCGTACAATCTGTGGTTAGTATATAACTTTTTTTGGCACTTACGTCGGCAAATTCGTTACGGCCGTATCATCACCGGCGCCAACATGACTCACGAAACACAAGTTCGGGTCGGCGCGTATTTGACGGTACATTTCACATCCATGCTTGTATGTTCCGACCAAAAGACTCTTATCACAGCATGCGGGATTCCACCATGATGCTGGCACTTGATCGGGCGTTGCGGGCGGGCGAATGGGGAGCTCGCTACATAGTATATATAACATAAATTTTGTTGTAATTATAAATAATACGTGTATGCGTGTAGTTTTTGGTAAAGAAAAAATTATAAAAATTTTGCAAAAGAAAAAATAACTGCACAAAAACTAAAAAAAAGCTTTTAAATAACTTATTACAAAATTAAAAAACAAGATTTTCGAAAACAATTAAAAAGTTCAAAGCCAATTGTATGCTACGTAAAGTTCGAAAATGCGTGTAAATCAACTAAAAGCACTACCAATCCAAATAGTTCACCAGAATTTCAATAGAATGCGCTTAATTAAATTTCGAAAGTCGTTAAAATTAATATATAAATTTTTTTGGCATTTAGCATAAAAAATTTGGAATTTCTTAAACTCATTAGAAATCTCAAAAATTAATTAAACAACACTGTGAGAGTAGCCTCGAATTCCCTGTTCGCCTGTCATATTTATGTATATAACCTCCAATTCTCATTTTATTTATTTATTTTTATTGTTTTTTATTTATTAACTATTACGTTTTTCATCATATTACCTTTTTGTGTTATTTTCTGTGTGAGAGAAGGCGCGATAGCTACACGATGGATTTGTATACGTTGAATAAAGAAGTTTATTGTTTCAGTTAATGATGGACTAATTTAACGATCAAACTGATAAGGTATGTATGGTATGTACATATGTATTAGGTATGTAAGCGATTGAATTAATTAGCTCTGAATTTTTTTTTTTTTAAATAGCAATTCAAGTAATGAGAGTAGTGGTATCAAATATATATATATATTACAGGGCTAAACAACTTCGTAAATGCATATAAATCACAGCAAATATGAATACTGAACGTATGGAAAAGACACAGATAAGACAATTAATAATGAAGAACAATTGAATGTGAGAACACCGAGAATAATGTTAAGTTCATTCGAGTTTATGGCATAATACTGATTTTTTTTTCATTAATGGCGGTAACTGGAAATCATAATTACACACACATATATATGAATGCATTACGGTAGGTAAAGAAAGTTAGAGGATTTTAGAATATACTACACCACGCGGATTTAGATACAGTTTCCAAAAAGCAGATTTTGTTAATTGCTAATTATTTTTAAGGTTAGGCCAATTAGTGATTTGTGGTGTAGCACATTAGTTTCGTAAGCAATATTTTTTTTCTTGATATTTGGTTTTGTTTTGGCAACAAATGGCAATGCTTTAGTAACAGTACATTTAATAATACTTAAAACGAAAAGTAAAGTACTAAGTATATTAATTGTGAGGTTAGGGATAGTCAGAGATTTCAAATAAATATATATATATTTTATTACCCAAATACCCATTTAAGTCAATTTTTAAATTTTTTGAACTAGTGTATGAGCTTAGATTAAAAATTTTTTTTTGCTCTCATTAAAAAATGCAAAACATTTTTTTTTTCATTTTCTGAAGGGATTGCATGGGTTTACGGGTTTCAAAAACTGGATTTTTTTTTGTCTTATTAAATTCTACAACTCCTCTAGATTATTGACCTAAATTGTCAAGAAATTCGGAGATACAGCCTTGAGAACTTGTGCGCTCGAGGCTAACTATCGAAAATCGCTCGGTATATTTGAATGAAATTTATAGTTTTTTTTTTTTTTGAAAAGAACAAAAATTAGTACCTGATGGAAGTGGATTTTTAATTTCGATTTTTATTTGCTTTTTTCCCGCGAAATTGAAATATTTTCACTGAGAACACCATTTTGTTAATCAATTATAATTTCTTCCAATCGAAAATAAAATAATTTGAAAATAATTTAAAAAAATATATTTAAAAAAATTGCAATTTCTCTGACTACACCTAACCCCTTAAAGTTATAAATAAATAATTTTCAATTAGCATTTAACTGATAAGCGTTTATATTAGTCAGTCAAGTGATAGTGAAAACAGAAGCAGCAGCAGATTAGTACATTAAATTGGTTGCCATTGCAAAATGTGGCAACACTAAGCTGTAACGTACCGGCAGAGAAACAAAGAAACAAACAATGTGAATGAGATTCAAATTAAAGTTACTAAAATACATTTCAGTAAATAATTACGTGTGAAAATAAAAACTAAAAAATAAACCATTATCAAATGATATGAAAGGTAAAATAGAAAGTTATGCCATACGAAAATGGTTGGTGAAAGCATTTGCTTAGAATTTTCTGTTACCTGACGGGTGTGTTATCTTTGATTTGCTGCACTAGGTCGCCAATAACCTCATGTTGAATGTAATAGAGCATACGCACGCGCAAAAGTACTCTGAAAATATAGGCAATACAAAGCAATAAAGTAAACAAAACAATAAAACAATGGATAACAAAATATTAAATATTTCATAAAAAAAATTAAAAAAAAAAAAATTATTAAAAAAAATTTTATTTAAAAAAATTGTTTAAAAAAATTATAAAAAAAAATATAAAAATATAAAAACAAATATAAAAAAAAAATATAAAAAAAATATAAAAAAAAATATAAAAAAAAAAAATATAAAAATATAAAAAAAAATATTTAAAAAAAGTTTATTAAAAAGGAATTATTAAAAAAAACAATTGTTTAAAAAAATTATTAAAGAAAAATTAATAAAAAAATAATGGAAAAATAATAAAAATAAAAGATTAAATATTTCATAAAAAAAAAATTAATAAAAAAAAATATTAAAAAAAACGTTTATTAAAAAAAAATAATTAAAAAAATCGTTTAAAAAAATTATTAGAGAAAAATTAATAAAAAAAAATTAAAAAAAAAAAATTAAGAAAAAAATATTAAAAAATAATGAAAACATATTAAAAAAAAAATATTAAAAAATATATAAAAAAAATATATAAGAATACATAAAAATGTGCATCGAAAACATCGTTAAAGTGTTGAAAAGTTCGCACAAGAATGCGTTTGTGTTATTAAAGAAAGAGAGAAAAAGAGTGAGATAGATTTGACATTAGTGTGAAAAATTCCATTGTAATTTGGGCAAAAAAGTTTTCGATTCCACACGACTCACTTATTCGCGTGTCTGCTCAAGTGCTTCTTATAAGCACATTCCAAAAACGCATCGGCATCGAATTTCTCCTGCTTACTCCAGTGATTCGGATCGGTGAGCGCATTTTGACTAGCGCTGGCATTGGGATTAGAAGTCGAAATCGGTGTGGTCACACTTGACGGTGATAAAGTGGCATTGGTGGGTGATGCCGTTGCCGATGTGGCGGCGCTCGTGCTGGCGCCCGCATCCTTATCAGCCTCCGTTTTGGCGGTTGGCGTGGCACTAGCGGCCGCAGCAGCTGCATTTGCCAGTTCTTTTTGCGCCTTGCCACCATTACGACCTGCAACGAGTAGCAATTCAATATTAATACTGAAGCCAACTCAAGTTGTAATAAAACAAAAAAAAAAACAAATACTATGCTTTAATCTGAAAACTTACAAAGATTATTCACATCCGTTGAGTACATATATTTACAGTTTATATGTGGTACTAAATATAATTAACTTATTTACATTGAATGTGTCGCAGATTTTTAGGTTATGTATAATGCTGGTACATTACAACTTTTCACATGTATGTTTGTCTGTGTATACATTGCTTTACAGAGTGTTTAAATGGGCATAAATATAAATGAGTTGTGGCTATAAATCTGCGACTTTTTAAAAATAAATAATTATGCTACATATGTGTGTATGTATTTATATAAGTGCATATATGTATATGGTGTGTATGTCTAAATTACAATACTACTACAATATAGGACTAAATTTCAAGCATTTATTTTTTATATTTGTTGAGCATATTTATAGACTACATACAATGCTAAAGAGACAATACACGCACATCTTTTAAAAACACCCAATAGAGTTTACATTTACGTTAATTGAATTGAATTGTAAGTACTAAATGCTAAGGCAAAGTATAAAGCAGTTTTGAAAATTCAAAGTTCATGTAAGGAGATGGCTATTTGTCCATTCGTACGCAAAAAGTAACAAAGTTTACTTAATTTCAAGTGAATCTTATATAAATTACGCTAATTACTGCATTTTTATGCATTTCAAGTGAGCAATTAGAGTTTAGGACACCGCTTCCTTTTGCGACATAAGCGTCTATTGTGCTTTACTCTGCCATAAGGTACTATGTAAGGAGCAGCCCATCTCAGCTTGTGACAACGTACATACAAGTATTACGATTTCTGTTTTTGTTAAATTTACGGGGTTTGAGCGTGCGTGCGCGCATTAACTACGTCCGTGCAGTTAGAGTGCGTGTTTGTATCTTTTACCATACCTTTTGCATTCCTACCTCGTGGCACCAAATTATGTAGGCCACTATGATCCCTGCTGATCTTCTGCACTTCACCATCCTCCGTCGGTGTTATTAAATCCCAAATGAAATTCTTGATTTTCTCATCACCCTTATACACTTGCAAGCAATAGAGCAGCTGCAAAAAGAATACCACATTTTCAATTGTTGCAAGTGCAAATAATAAAATGTATATAAGTGGTACTTACAATTATTCTGGCGCAGTCTTCAACATCCATTTCTCGCCAGCCGCGCTTAAATTGGCCTAATTCGAGAATTTCGGGCCAGCGACCCCAGCTTAAAAGAGGGAAAAAGAAATAAAGATGATATTATTTATCTATTTTACATTAAACTTATTTGTTGTTGTGGTGTGAGAAGCAATCAGTATTTGAGAAGATTT
Source organism: Bactrocera dorsalis (assembly GCF_023373825.1). Classification (NCBI taxonomy): domain Eukaryota; kingdom Metazoa; phylum Arthropoda; class Insecta; order Diptera; family Tephritidae; genus Bactrocera; species Bactrocera dorsalis. The sequence continues at coordinate 88,352,690 of NC_064303.1, forward strand.
TTACTCAGCGAAAACCTAAAGTTTTCTCAATATTAGCATGGTTGATCATCATTTTTAAAAACACTAACGAAATTTATACAATTCCGTAAGTTTCCTAAGCACTCTTTGTAGGCCACTGCTCAACATTTTCGAAAAAAAAATAAAGAAAATATTTATTTCAGTACACAATCTATCTCATTTATCGAAGTTAATTTCAAATATAAAAAAAATAAGAAATCATAAAAATAAACAATTTAAATTTAAAGAAAAAAATTTTTTCAGTACACCCTGTATTTCATTTATCGATAAAACTTATATGCGAATTGAATTTCAAATAATAAAATATAAGAACTACTAAAAAAAATTAAACAAAATCATTTTTTTCTGCTGCTGTACGTATCTCACTTTTTCAACTTTTTTCAACAATCCTCAAAATGTCGATAGTGCAGCAATCGGATGGCGATTTTACCGCTTATGCCACACAACGCCCCAACAGCTTGGAAATTCGTGGCAAATTGCCATTTCAAATGAATGAAGGTGCCGTTACCGATTTTACATTGGAGACATTCATCAATAATCTGCAATTGGACCTTTACCGCTTGATGAATGAGGAAGCAAAGGATGAGTATTTAGAAAAATATGACGCTTTGGATATGTTCACGGCCGTGCAAGAAATAAACCGCGAACTGGCTATAGTTAAATTGGAGAATCATTTTCTCATCGATTTTCTCGAACGTAACGATCCGAAAATGCTGATTGGACTCAAGACCAGGCGTATCACAGCATCAGCGCAAAGACGCACGACTACAACTAGCTCCGTGGGCAGTGCACGTTTATCAAATGCAACGCCGAGGCGTTCAATTAGTTCGAGACCCTCCGAAACCGTCTCCATGTACAACACAAGTCAATCAAACTACACGGGCGCTTCAAAGAAAGGTGGGCCGCCGGGTATGCATAGCGGTCAAATGGAGTATAGATTAAATTACAAGTCGAAATGCGACATGGCAGAGAAGGCAACGACCGAAGTCGAAAAACGTGTCAATGAAATTGAGAGCAAAGGTAGGCACAGTGTAAATAAAGTGAGAAGTTCGTTTTCACGCTTAAGAAATATTTCTAATTAAAACTTGTAGCAATGCAAGCGATTAAGTTGCTGAATGCACGTATTGAGGAGCTGCAATTTCGCTATGACGAAACCGACGAAACGATGAAGAATTTCCAATTACATTTTCTCAAGGACGAAAAGGATATTGTATTTTTAGAGACCGCTGGTGAGAAACAAATTGAGCGCAAATTCAAAAAGTTCATCAACAATTGGCTGAAAAATGCACGCGCGCTGCTTAGCACCATGCGCTTACGCATAACGGCACTACATGAGAATTGCCAACAACTGCGCAGTGATCTAATAACAAAGTCCGATTTGAGCGGCATCTTGAGCGCCGTTGACTTCGAGCAATTGATGATTAAACGAAATGAGCTACTGAACTCGTTGGATGAGAAAAACGCGCACATGGCGGGTTTGAAGAGTGTCACTGGCAAAGCGTCACTGGCCATGTCGGAGGAGAAGCAAATCATGATGAACATTGAGGAGGAATCGAAATCAATTGCAAATAAGACAGTGGATGTGATTAAGAATGTTTCGCAGCTGGAAAGAGAAGCCAAGGCGGTAGAGGAGGAAAATAAGAAAGAATTGAAAATATTGCAATCGCTCAAAGAACAGCTAGAGCGTTATCAGGCGCCTAGTGTAAATCAGTATGTTGAAAAGAAGGATGAGCTATTGATGTTGGAGAAGGAGGAAAAAATGCTCCAACGTAAAATTTACATATTAAATATGAAGCTCAATAATGTTTACAAGCGTTGCGCAAAACTGCAGTGAGCGAATGTTGGCTTACTTTGAGTGATAATTATATAATATATATATTTTTTACTTGTACTTGTAAAAACAATAATTTTTTTTGATTAAATATGTGTGAAATGCATAATATGTTTCGGTTATACACTTACCCGAATGATAGCAGACCCTTTTCCACTTTGAAGCACTCAGATTTGGCCCAATTGCCGTATTGGATTTCATCCAAACCCAGCGAGGCTAAAGCGTCGCGCTCTCTTGGTATATACTCGTCGTTTATGCTTGTTTTCTTTTCGCGCTCACGTTCGCGCATACGTTTTTCCTTGCGTCGCCTTGAACGTAAACCTTAAGAAAAGAATTACAGTTAGCAAAATAAGCTAATAAAGTAACCAATCTACAAAGAGGAAAAGCAATACAAATACCCGCTTCATACTTACTTATGCCACCCTCTTCATCACTATTATCGTTGGATGAATCATCGGAGTTGATTTCCATGACGTCCTCATGACCATAGCGTTTGATTTGCGTGCGTCTGCGCGGCTCTGAGAGCACAAGATCTTCGGTTTCATCACGTTCACAAGCATCCGGATCAATATCCGCTTTCTTGGCCCACTTGGTCCAGAAGTCGGGATCATCGATTTTGATATCCGACCTATTGCCGGAAGCAGCAAATGAAGCCTTCGAAAATGTTGAACCCTTTTCGGATTCCATTGTAATAACTTGTGTGCGCCGTTTCAAAATCGAATCAATGTCTTCTTCGCAGAACTTATCGCCAGCATTGTCGTCGTCCATTACAGCACCATAGGCGCCCTTACGCAGCAAATCTTCGATTTCCTTCTTCGACAACTGCCTGTTGCTGCCGTCCTTGGAGTTGTGCGTATTCATTGATTGCAAGACCGCTTTATCCAAACCCAACTTGAGCGAAGCTTTATCGAACATCTCACGTTCGTATGTATTGCGGCAGAGCAGACGATAAATCTTCACCATTTTACGCTGACCGATACGATGACAACGCGCTTGCGCTTGCAGATCGTTCTGTGGATTCCAATCGGAATCGTAAATGATAACTGTGTCGGCTGCCGTCAAGTTAATACCCAAGCCACCAGCTTTGGTACACAACAAGAACACAAAACGATCTGAACCGGGCTTGGAGTAGCGATCGATGGCCTCTTGACGCAAATTACCGCGAATGCGTCCATCGATACGCTCAAATGGATACTTGCGATACACCAAATAGTCTTCCAGTATATCTAGACAGCGCACCATTTGACTGAAAATCAGCACACGATGACCATTTGCGCGCAGTTTTGGCAGCAGTTTGTCGATCAACACCATTTTACCAGCGGATTGTATAAGATTCTTATAATACGATTCGGGATCATCGCCATGTTGTGCGCGAAAATCGTATTGTATCTGCTCTTCAGCGCCATTCAACAGATACGGATGTATGCAGCATTTGCGCAGCTCCATCATGGTGTTCATGAGATTGGGTATATTCGCGGAGGTTGTGCCTTTTTTGAGGAAAGAAAAGTTCTGTTCCAAAATACCACGATAGTATTTCTTTTGTATGTTTGTGAGTTCGACTTCGATGATAGTTTCCTCCTTGGGAGCAAGCGATTTTTCGACATCGTCTTTGAGACGACGTAACATCATTGGTTTGAGTAGAGCTTGCAATTTATTCACCTCCTCTTCGGTATGCAGACTACCGAACTCACGCATGAATTCCTCGGGGCAAGAAAATTGATTCGGCTCGAGGAAATTCAACAACGAGAAGAGCTCACTTATGTTATTTTGCAGTGGTGTACCCGAGAGTAACACACGATGTTCTAAATTCAATTGTCTGAGTCCTTCCAATAACTTGCAATTACGATTTTTCAAACGATGCGCTTCATCGATGACACATAAACGCCAATTAAATGATTTCAAGTCCATGTGATCGGTAACAATCATTTCGAATGTCGTAATTAGTACATTGAATTTCACGGGCTCTTTAAGCACTTTACCGCTTTCGGTTTTGTAATAGAATTCGTAGTCTTGTATCATTTGCTTGCTCGTTACAGAACCATGATAGACCACGATGTTCATATCGGTCCAACCCTCAAACTCGCGCTGCCAATTTGGTATAGTCGATAGCGGTGCAATGACGAGGAAGGGACCACGTATGCCATATTCGTATACCGAATGTACGAATGTTAAACTCTGTATGGTCTTTCCCAGACCCATTTCATCAGCTAAGATACAGTTATGTGAGTTATACCACGAGAACTTCAACCAGTTCAAGCCCTCCAACTGATACGGACGCAACGTATTGCCACTCTTATAGACTGGCGTCTTTTCGAGCTTCTTCCATTGTTCGGGGTGTGGACGTTTTTTGTTTTTCCACTCGGCACGGGGTGGTAATTTATTGAAACGCATATACTGCTCAATCTTATCGTCATCCACATCCTCTTCCAGTTCCCATGTGCAGTCTTCGTATGGTAAGGACTTCCATTTTACCAAATAATGCTTTGTCGTTTCGCCGGTATTTTCATCCGTGTGCACAGACATGTCCAAAACACGATCGACTTCTACGAAATCGGGATTGAAGGGATCCTCTTCAATGCTGTCGAATATGTTCATTTGTTGTGCTTGTTTTTGTTGGAATCTGCGTATCTTGGCAGTCACTCTGCGATCGCCTTTGAACAATTCCTCTTCGGTGCGCCACTCGCAATGCAGATAAGAGAAGTTGCGATATTTAACGAAGAATTCCTCAACGTCGATGTAAACTGGTTCTGGTTTTGTTGTGCTAGAATCGGCGTCTTTGCTCTTTTCATCATCATCATCTTTACCTTTATCGCTCTTATCTTTTTTATCCTCCTCTTTGGCTTTTTCACCATCATTTTCTTTCTCTGCATCCTTTTCAGTCGCGGATGTGGCTTCACCATCTTTAAGTTCTTTCGGTTCAGAAAGGTCAGCTTTCTCATCCGAGTCCAGCTTAGCCGACTCGTCGGGTTTTTCGACTTCAGCTTTAGCTTCCACTTCATCAACATCCATTTTCTCTGCTGTATCTTTACTCTCTGTATCAATTTTATCTTCAGGTAAATTTTTCTCTGAATCTTCTAGTTTGTCAGCGTTACTCTCTGTGGATTTGTCTTCGTCCACGTTCTTTTCTGTTTCATTTTTGTTTTCCGTAGTCACTTCCTCTTTCTTTTCGCCCTCGGTTTTAGCGATGTCATTGTCTTCTTTATTTTCGCTATCTTTGACTTCAGCATCTTTAGAATCCATTGTGGATTCGTCACTTTCATTTTCTTTCTTTTCTGCGACATCATTACTTTTAACGTTCTCGTCGATCTCCATTTTCTCAGGAGCCTTTTCTTCCTCCGCGTTATTTTCGATGGCATCAGTCTTTTCAGGTTCTTTCTCTAATTTTTCAGCATCCACATCCATTTTGTTGTCTTCAGCTGAATCTTCGCCCTCCTTTTTCAGTTCTTCACCCGGTTTTTCTTTATCGGTTTCTTCGGATTTTTCAACAGTTGTGTCATTCTTGCTATCTTCTTTTGCATCCTTCTCAGCCTTCGGTTGTGTTGGAGGTGGATCTGGTATAAGTTCACGTCTTCCCATGCGCACCGCTAATACATACTGCACTACCATACTATCCTCATCGCCGGTATTGATATACACGTAGTTAGGCTTAGAAGATAGTGGTGGAGGCGCTTCTAATGTGGACTTGTCTTTGTCCGTTGCTGTACTGGAGCTTGCCTCGGTGGCCGTTCCGTCTTCTGTTTCTGCCGTTGTAGGCTTTTCATCCGTAGTGGCGCTTTCACCTTCTGCACCGGAATTCGCGGCACTGGCATCTTTGTCGGCATCACTGCTTGGTGGAGCTATGGCTGCCGCAGCCGCTGCAGCTGCTGCTGCATTCGAACTTTTCTTTTCTTTCTTAACCGGCGAAGCCATCAAGGACGAATCATCGTCGGAGAATCGTAGCATTACATCGTCAATATACTTCTTTCGTTGGGTATTACGGGAAGAGCGTCGTTTATTTGTGTCCGTTTCGGAGTCGGGTGGTGGTGATGGTGGTGGCGTGCTAGCCAACGTGTCATCCTCACCATCCGATTCGGGTACGATGCGACCGCGATTGCGGCGTTTCTTGAGTGCACGTGCAGAGAGCTGACCTCTGCGACGTGTGGTGTAGGTAGCGTCATCGCTGTTATTACCACGATTGCGACCACCTGAACGTTTCTTGCTTCTACGACTTGGCGTGGTTGCGGAATCGCCCGCAGAATCAGGTATTGAGTCTATAGTCTCATCACCGGCTTCTCCAGACTTTTCATCGTCCATAGGCGTACGCGTTGTTGGTATCTTTGACACTGGTATATCATCGTAGTCAGGTGCGTCACCATCGATATTGGTAGATTTAACTTCGCTATTGGGATCGTCCGATGTTGTAGTTTCAGGCTTATTGCCGCCATCAGTGGCATCATTTGTGGCATTGCCGCTTTGTTCTGCGGCATCAGATTTGCAGACGGAAAGCGGCTTGTTGTCCTCTGCTTCACTGCCCTCAGCCTTTTCGTCGTCTTCACCATTCTTCTTCTTTTTGGCGCCACTGCGTCGTCGTATTGAAGCGAGCGATTCACTCGAGTTAAGTTCACCATCTTTGATCTTTTTCGCTTTCGGTGTGCGATCACGCGGCGGCTTATTTGGATCTTTTGGTGCTCGTGGCTTACGCGGCGGCTTCTTTTTCTTTCCTGCATCATCTGTAGATGTATCGAGTTCGTTAGCAGAGTGCACAACGTCTTGCGAGTGATCACCGCTGCCTTCATTATACTCCAGCATTCCCACGACCGATGTATCACCCGCACCCTGCGTCACACAATCTTCCGAAACAGGCAACTGAGTTGTTGGAATCGCATTTGGTGGCATAATGTTGCCACTTATGTCCATAATATCGCTGTTAGGTTGTTGCATTTGTTGCAATGCCGCTTTTTCCTTCTTGGTGCGTGGTTTGCGAGGTTTATTGGCACCCTTACCACGACCACGACCCGTGGTGCTCGACACTTGCGGACTCTCAACCATCATTTGGCTGTGGAGTACACTGCTGCTGCCATACAGAGCAGGTATGCCGCTGGTCTGGTAGAGAACACATTGCGGTCCGGCGCCAGTACATTGATCGTTTAGCTCGTGTTGTTGCAATATATTCAAACGATCTTGTAGACGCATGATTTTCTCTTGGTGGTCGGGACCTGTCGGTGGCATGCAATACATTTCTTGTAATTGTTGTTGCAGTGCCGCAACTTCTTGCTGATGTAAAAGCGGATAGGGCGGATACATGTGACCCGGTGGTGGCACGGGTGCGCCATATGGTGGCATCATCAACGGTTGCGTACCATCATACCCCATAGCAGTCATGCTAGGCGTATTGGCCATAGGATTGTGAGGCAGCAGTGGAGGCAGCATTGCCGCCATCTGTGGTGGTGCTTGCGAGAATGTTTGTTGTGGTGGATTTGTTGCCACCGTTGTCACATTCGGTACAGCAGTGATTTGGGTCATGGTATCGCCCACTGCTGTTGTCGGCGCGGCAGTTTGCTGCGCTGGCGTTGGAGTTTGTTCCGTTAGTGGCAGCACTGTCTGTGTAGGCGTTTGCTCAGGAACCATTGTCATTTGCGGTTCGGTTTCTGTAGCAGAGAGCGTCTCTTCTGAGCATTTTGCTTGCTCCAGCAGTACATCAGAGACTGTGTTATCTGATGACTTAATTCTTTCTTCTTGCATTTCCACATCTGCAATGGTTGCATTGCACGATTTTATGGATGCACTTTCCTCCTCCAAAGCCTTTGAAACATCGGCAATTGTGTCGTGTGTTTTGAAACCGTTTTCTGTCGATTGTTCATTGGAGGGCAGCTCTGCCGCGCATTGCTGTGCCGTGGCATCTTCAACATTCTTATTTTCAGTAATTTGTTGTTGTAGCTTACTGGCATTTTCGAAATCATTAATATTCGTGGCAGCGCCTATAAACGAGGACTGCGAATTACTGTCTAGCATGGCAGCCGCAGCTGAGGCGGCCGAAGATGCAGCAGCCACGGCGGCGCTTGTTGAAGACATCGAATTGTTGTCGAAGAGACTGGCGCCCGCGCTGTCCAGCAGGCCACCGTGTCCGGTGGCGGTGGCGGAGTTCGAGTTGCTATTTAACACCGCATTGCCGAGGCTATCAATGCCCGACATTGATTGCTGTTGATGATGGCTGCTGTTGATCGAGCTTTGCGAATTACTGTCATGCACTGAGGTGGGCTGATTGTTGACAATGCTGTTGGTCGAACTATTGCTGCTGCTGTTGTTGCTGTCGTTAGCCACTACGGCCAATGTGGAAGAGTCGTTTGAGTTGGCTGTTTCGTTCAGAATATTAGCCAAATGATGTGAGGGTGTTGATGTCGGTGTTGGCGGCTGTTGTGGTGGCTGCTGCTGCTGCTGTTGTTGGATTTGCAGCGATTGATGCTGAAGTTGCTGTTGTTGCGCTGTCACCGTTGGGCTGGACGCCATGGGTGACGAAATGTGCGCTGGAGACATAGACGGCTGTGATATCGGCAACTGTGCTTCACGCTGCGTTGACTGCTGCTGTTGCTGTTGTTGTTGTTGATGCTGTTGTGGTAATGGCTGTTGCTGAGGTTGTGCCTGCGGCTGAGGTTGCGACTGTGACTGAATCGCTGACTGCGTCTGTGTTAGGATCTGCGTAGGCGTTGACGTCGGCGGTGGCTGCGGCTGCGGCTCCAATTGTGAAATCTGTTGTTGTTGTAGGCTCGACTGGAGACTAGCTGGTGCATCTTGTGTCGCCGTTAACATTGCAGCAAACGGATCGCCTAGCAACTGGTGGTTGTGCTGCTGTTGATATGGTTGATGCATTTGTTGTTGGGGCGGGGTTGGATGATGTGGTGATAATTGTGGGTGATGTCTTGGCGACTGTTGTTGCAGCATAGTCTGCTGATGAGGGGATTGTTGCTGTTGCTGATGTGGCGACGTTTGTTGCTGCAGCTGCGACTGAACAAGAGTCGGCTGTTGTTGTTGCGCTTGCGAAGTCGGTATACCGCCGATTGTGGGATCATGTGCAGACGCGCTTCTGTTCATAAGCGAGGCAGTAGTATGGTCTGTAGCTGGTGGCAACTGATGATGACCTATATGATGGATGCTCGGTAAGCCTGGTGGCTGATGAAGCAGTTGTTGCTGTTGTTGTGTAGACGGGGATACTTGTTGTTGTTGTTGCTGCTGCTGCTGTTGCTGTTGTGTATGCATAGGTGACATAGACGGCAACTGCTGTTGTTGCAACTGTTGTTGTTGCTGTTGCTGCTGCTGCTGTTGTTGATGTTGATGACCACTACCCACAATATCATTAATGGAATGCTGTAATTGCTCATTCAATTGCTGATGCTGAGGTTGTTGTTGTGGTTGGGGAGGTTGCGTTTGCTGCTGTGATGGTTGTTGTTGCTGCTGCTGCTGCTGTTGTGGCGGTCCAATAGATGATGGATGTCCGGCCGGTGGCTGCTGATGGGTCATACCCTGTGCCTGGGCATATAAATTCATTTGTTGCTGTTGGAGCTGCAACTGGGACTGCGACTGTGCGCTCATCCCACTATTCACATTCAATGGAGAGGGGTTTTGTGGCTGTGGCAAGCCCAAATGTGGGCTCCATTGTAGGTGATTTTGTGGTGAAACCGGCATGCGTGGTCCCATCGGTGACATTGTGGCGTGGCTGGACGCCTGACGATAGGCTGACGGATATTCCATTGGTACACCGCCCGGACCAGACATAACGCTCTGCGTTGGCATTACCATCTGTTCGAGTGCTTGTAGTGTGTTGACAACTGGTGGACCACCACTAGATTTGGAGCTTGGCGGTCCAGTATTTGGTAGTTGTGGACGTGGCGGTGTAAGACCAACCATTCCCGAAATGCTGTGATGAGTCGGCTGTTGCTGATTGGGTGAGTTTACTTGCTGTTGTGTTTGCGCTTGCGTTTGCGACTGTGGTGGCGGCTTAGCTGGCGACATGCCCGGTCGCGGAGACATTTGCGGATGCGGTGACATTGTTGGTGGCCGCGGTGACATTTGTGGCGATAATTGCGGAAATGGTGCGCGGTATTGTGGCGATGATGATAACTGTGATGACGTAGCCTGATGCTTGGCTGAGGACAAATATGACGCTGCGGCGGATTGTACACTTTGTACATTGCTTTGTTGCTGCTGATTCTGTTGTTGTTGCTGCTGTTGCTGCTGCTGTTGTTGTTGTTGCTGCTGCTGTTGATGATGACTGCTGTAGCTTGGTGGCACTCCTATACTATGCGGTGGCGGCAAACCAGCACCTGGAAGCTGCTGATGTTGGTTTGGCGGCTGTATTAGACCAACATGATTTTGTTGCTGCTGCTGTTGGATCTGTTGTGGCTGTTGTTGGCTCTGCAACATATGCGAGGTGGGCTGTTGCTGCTGTGGCGCACCCAAACCAGGAGGCAATGATGACTGAGGCAAGCCAGTTGGAGTCTGTTGTTGTTGTTGCTGCTGCTGTTGTTGTTGCTGACTGCCCGGTCCCATGTGAGGTGCTGCGTGCGCACCTAACTGTCCAGCCTGCTGCTGCTGTGCAGTTAAGTGATGCGTTGGTACGCTAGTCGGTGCAGCCGATGTGGGCACATGTTGACCATAAGGATTTGTCTGATCCAAATGACCATATGGAACATGTTGAGCAGTGCGACTCGATTGATGTTGCATAGGATTACCGTAAGGACTATGCGTATAACCCTGTGGACCGCCTGGTACCGGCACAGACGAGCCTGTTTGTCCTGCTGATGTCGGCGCGACTGGATATAGTGGATGTTGACCCGGTGCCTGGGGATAGTTATGCGGCAAACGAGCTTGCTGTTGGTTTGGTTGCTGCTGTTGCTGTGGTGTAGGCGCTTGTTGTTGCTGCGGTTGTTGTGTCTGTGACAAGGCGCCGTAACCGGCAGCACTAACACTCGGTCCGGGTTGCTGTAATAATCCGCCGATGCCCATTTGCTGCGATGCATATGCTAACTTTTGTTGATCCTGCTGACCATATGTAGGCATATGCTGACGATAACTGTTAATGCAAACAAATCGTAATTAGTTTTGGTGAAATGTGGTGAGATCGCTATTATTGTTGTTAATTTTTTCTAATAAAAAGATATTCAAAAACTTACCTTGGTTGTGCGGTAGGCTGCCGCTGTTGGGTGGGTGGTGCTGCTTGCGGATGGCCATACGCGCTCAAACCAGAACCTGGATAAGCACCGACCTGACTTGGCGCTGCACCCCAGCCACCTAAATCGCCCATACCAAGGCCGTGCTGGTCAGCACCCGCCAGTCCATAGATGTTATCCGCGGTCGGTTGATACGTTGGATACTGGGTCTGTTGCTGCAGCGGATGCGGAGCCCGGTGACGGGGCGGATAAGCGCCCGGCGGTCCCATCGCACGCGGTGTTGCCGCCGCAGCTGCGGCTGCTGCAGCTGAGGGATCATAGCGATAGTACGGGTCTCTAAAGGTAGTAAATAGTGAACATTTAGAAATTGTTGAGAATATATTTTTAAATTTAAAAATATAAAAAATATAATTTAAATTCAAAATATATATATTTTTGTCAAAACGTTTATAAATATTTACAAAAATATATTTTTTCCAAATGTTTATTTATACATATGTACGTATTTTAAATTTTTTTAATTATTTAATAAAAGCAATATATAATTTAAAGCAACTGTGATAAGCTCTATGAGCCGAAAAATTAACAAAAGACAATAACTATTAAAATTATTTGATTTTTGATTTGATTAAATATTTGTATTTACTTTACTAAAAGCATATGAATCGCTATGTAGGTTTTTGGTAAACTCACCCTTGATGATTTCCGTGAAACATGTTTTGTGCATTTCCATCCATCTGATTTTTCGAACGTGAAAAATCAAAACCCTTTTCGCTCCACGTTCTTTGCACTTAAATTATTAAATGCAATTCACGTGGTACACTAGTTCGGAGCCTGTTGATCGATTCTTGTTGCAATAATGCAAACCTCTCAACACACACGCTCCTTCTATTAGATATACGCTCATCCGTTTAAAGGTAGCATCAAAATGTTTTCCTATCCGTCCCGCCAATATAGGAGGGAGGAAATGATGTGTATATATAAATATCTGTGTGTGTGTGTGTGTGTGTATTTTCACTCGATACACTTTGATATCCTTCTATTTGCGTAGTTGTCTGCTGTATGCGGAAAATGGGAGTCTTTCCCTTTCCAATATTTCAATTGAAGATTGGTTTATGTCAGTGCATTCACGTTACGCGTTGCCTTTATAAAATTAAGTATCAACATATATTATGTACTCGTCTTCCTTTCTCTCTATCTCTCTTTTGCTCTATCTAACACAATTTCTCTTTATGTATGTATGTGTTGTTATTCACGTGTTTTAGCCATACAAATTGTCTACAAATGTGTCTTTCGAAATTTGTTAAAATATCTATTGGTTTAATATTTTCATAAATTATTCAGAACTATTTGCTTGAGATTATTTTCCAATGTAAACAAAGTTGTTGGGACCTTTGACATTTTTTGCCGTGACATATCATTCAAAGCTGCAAGCAAAAAAAAATCAAATTAATCCACACATTAGCCTAAAATAATCGATCAAAATCAGCGGACACAAATATGTGTTTTTTGTTTTTGTTGCAAAAAATATTTAATATATGTAGACGATAGCGCGTTGTTCAAGTTATATGGCATATGTTGAAATGTGTGTATGTGTGCGTTTAGGAGCAGAATCTGAAAGTAAAAAAAAGAGAAAAAATTAAAATTAGTTTTCCAATATTATTATATATATGTACATTCAGATGTACATAAGTATAATTGTAGTACATTAGCATGTACACATCACATGCACATTAAATAGAACTAACTTACTGAAATTAAATGTTATATGTGTGCATTTGTTTAAATAGCAAGAATTACTTATACATATTTATAACAATGTTTGCTCATGCAGTCCGCTTTGAATATAGTGAACTAAATATTTAAAAAACTCTATTTTTTATTCCATCTAAAAGATTGAGCTTAAAAAAGTAATACTTAATAAATTTCTATCTTTTTTAAACCAGAAAAAAAAAACGAAATCAAAAAATTAAGGGAAAATAAACAGGAAAAACGTGATCTTCTGCTTCATCCTTCACAAATAAAAAGTATCGTACAGTTTGTATGGGAGCTATATGCTACAGTGATTCCTTGCCTCAGGCAGGGGCGGTTCCAGATTAGAATTTTGGGAGGAGGGGGAACTACATAATTTTGTACTTGCAACTCCCAGTCTTTTTCTACGTGCAGTGTCACTTATGATGGAAATAACGTATAACTTTTAACTTTAGTAGGGGGAACTGCGGAGGTTCACAATATCCAGTCATTACTGTATGTATCATATTCATAATTTTCACCTGTGAGCACGAATTAAATTGTGGAATCCTAATAAAATTGCCATTATAGCGATCTAAGCACTAATGGAAAATATTTCGAAGTGGAACGAAAGCATATTGGCTACAGAAAATGTATAAAGAACTTGTACACTAACCAATAGTGAAATTACAAATAATGAAACCAATAAATTGTGTACGCCAATAATATTGATATCATTGGCCTCAACAACCGCGCTGTTAATTCTGCTTTTACCAGACTGGATAAGGAAGCGAAGCCTTTGGTAGCGAACGAGGGCTGTGAAGCTGTTGAAAATCTGAAAGCCACGCCAGAAGCACTGACTCTAATTATGCTTTTCTAAGGCCTTTAAAGTAAAAAAAAAATCACCAAAGGGAGCTCAAACAATACAATACAAAATATATTGCGAAGAAAATTGTATATTTGAATCTTGCGAAACGCCCTGTATATTCCTTGGAGTTTCTATTGACAGATGTCATTATAAATAGGAGCTAAGTTCATTATAAATCAACGTATTATTAAAGAAATATATTTTAATTGGCAGTGGTATAAAAATATATAGAACAATAGATACTATTAAAATAGTGTTTCTAATATTAATTATGTTATACATAATCATAAAAATGTGTATTGATTGTAGTTAGCGCAATAACATTTAAGGGGAAAAGCTATACGCTTATGAATATTTTAATTAACATAAACGCACAGCATTGCCCCCTAAAGATAATGCAATTTTCACACTTCCCAAAGATATGTATGGGTATATGTACATATGTATATATTATAATAAACGTATGCATGTATGCATTTTGTATGCGATATAAATATTTTTTTCAGGTTATAATCTTCACATGGTACAGTCATGGCAGTTCAAAGCAATAAAAAATAATTAAATAAAAGCACAACAAATTTTTACTTATATGTATGCGTGTATGTATGTACGAGTATATGTATGATTAAATATATAAAATAAGTATTTAGCAGCACTAATGTACACAAAGCATTTAGCCGAACTTTTTCGGTGTCATGCATAATGACAAACATAGTACATACATACATATTTCAGGTATTGCTAAGCATAACGTTCAACAACTAATTTTAATTATTTGTGCTTTATTTAGAAAAATAAAATAAAAAATTGTTGAATGTGCTTGATTTAATCGAAAAATTTAATCACTTAAATTATTAAATAAATATAATTCTCAATATCAAATGAAGGCCGCATAATTAAGTATGGGAGACTCTGGAGATTGTTGTAATCGAGAAATAATTTATCACACACATATGGCATTTTTGTATGTGAGTGTGTATATGTTTGTATATAATAATGTAAATCAAAAATTGAAGTATTGAAAAAAAGTTTAGGATCTGTATCTATCAAGATAAGATATTAACACTAAAAAATAAAGGAAATAAGTGTATCTCACTGATGAATTTGCTTAATATAACTTTGTTGTAATGACAGAGTCTAAATATAGATCAAGTACAAATTGTATGTCTGCTTGAGACAAATTGGCCATTTCTAATTACATATGTACATACATACATTGTGACAAAAATGTACCCGTAAATTGTAATGCGCCAAATATTTAATTATCCATCAATATTCAATTCTAATAATTAATATAAATAATTCCCATCAGATGAAATACACTTATACCAACGATGTTTCCAGTTCTCGAAACAATAAGCACTTTTTGGGATGGCTTTCAGCTCCTTCAGTGAATTTTGTTTTATCTCTCCGATTGACTGAAAGCGGGTTTCAAGGAGTGGTAATTTCAGTTTGGGGAAAAAAGAAAAAATAACACGGAGCAAAATCTGGTGAATACGGTGGTTGATCGATGGAATTCATTGCGTTTTTGGCTTTAAAGTCGGTCACAATCGTACTCTTTTTGAAAAAAAATTCAACTTTTTCGGGACGAGTCGAGCAAGATCAAGATCGAACGAACTCGCGAGATATGTCGAGCTCTTTTATCAACTCACTAAAACTTGTCTGATGATTTTCAAGCACCACATCCTTCATTTTTTTTTGTTAATTTCATCAGATGAAGTGCAGCTTCTTGGAGAACAAAGAACATGTGCAAACTTTAAGAACGATATCTAAAAACTCTAAGGACTTGTTCGCGTATGTATAGCTTTGCTTTTGGCTGTCACAATTTGACGAACTTAATATACTCTATTCAGGATATACAAGTACGAAAATAAATGAACCTGCTTGAATTCTTTGTATGTCGTTCCTAATATAACAAACTTTAAGATCTAGTAAAAGGTTTCAAAAGACGTAATATTATGTTGAACAATTGTTATTTGAGCAGATGGTTTCAGTTTCTCTATACATATAATCCCATAAGACGCACCTATTCGTACCAACACTGTGAGAACTGAGAGATCCTTAATACCAAGCTTATGTTAAAGGTCAACATGAGTGGATATAATCGGTCTGCTGAAACTAGAAGCGAGTTTGTAGAGAATACCTCCCTTTCCTTTCAGGTATTTGAAGTATAAAACAAGTTGGCACTTCACGCCCAGTTAGGGGCAGAAGATATAACACATAGTCCTTAGATATGAAAATGCCATAATTAAATAATAATATACATAAATTCAATACATATGTACATATGTACTGCGATATATACCACAATATATACTAAATATGTATGTTGTACATAAAATGTGTTTGCAAATTCAATCCATTTTGCTCACCAAACACTACCCTGCTGTATGATTACAACCGCACGTATTTATGTACATACATACAAAAGTGCATATGTGCCGTGGTGTATAATTTGCAAATACACTTATACATAGGTGTATGTATGTACATATGTATTTTCATACCACTAATTTGCAATTGTTGTTGCTAAACATCACAACTTGCCAGCTCTCTCATTCGTTTGGGGGCCTTTTTTTCTACTTTTCGTAATACTGTTTTATTGTAATTATTATTGTTGGTATGTATGGGCTTGACATGTTCAATTATACATTTTTGAAAAATCCACTGAAATTGGAATTGTGCACACTGACTTCGGCGGTAGCGATGGTGATTGACTGTACTTTTAATATGGTTACGCTCGAAAAGAAAATACATGTGTAGTAAAATTATATTGATTGAGCTGCATAAGAAACAACAAAAAAACTAAAACAAAATATCTAAACATACATATGTATGTACATATGTAAGTAAGTACAGATGTAAATTGTGACATAAGTGTTACTAAATTTATGATAAAAAATATAAAAATAAAAATAAAATAAATAAAAAAAATAAAATAAAATAAAAAAAAATAAAAACAAAAACAAAATAAAAAAAGGAAAAAGCAAACAAGTATTATTTAAAAAAAAATAATAACTAAAAATAATATAAAAAATGTAATTAAGGAACATGTCACATGCTGATAAAATGTTCTCTGAGATTCATTAAGGTACCACACATACCATACTCATATGGAGTAAGGTCACCCGGACATTATACATACATACATTGGTTATATGGGGGAATGATCCACATCAAATTTGTCTGATATCGGTCGGGCGAGTCTCGAGATATGTGGTTTTTAGCCCTTAAAAATTCAGCCACCGCTGCCCTTTCTCTTCCCGACCTCAAATTCCACGCAAATAACTTTTGTTATTTTATATTTCTTTCCCAATGTGTTTGATGCTACTACTGTGTATTTTTTTTTTTGTTTTCTATAATTATCTACCCTGGTCTTTAGAACTCGAAGTAGCAGTTTCGCTTTTGAACAGCAATAATTAAAGTAAGCAAAAGCCTTAATAATAATATTTGTAGCTTTATCGCACGAAATTCTCAACTAGACACATTCCACATTGAAGTATGTACATACAAACATACAATTATACAAACAGTCAAGCATATGCATGTTTAAAGACATATTGTTGGCAAACACCTTTAAATACTATTATATATTATAAAATTATAAATATCTGCAATACCTGAATGACAGAACTAGCTGAGAACCAGTATGTACAATACATGTACTTATGTATATTCATGTACATAGTATGTAGATATGCATACAGGTATAAAGAAAGCAATGGGAACGACACGAATGTGTAATCGTAACGGTTAACAAAAACAAGAAAAATTGCCATGAAGTATTTGTTGAGCACAGTTACTTTTAATAATAATAAAAAAGTCGAGAATACGAAATGCAAAACGAAAGAAAATCAAATGAAATCATAAGCCAGTCAACGGCGTTCAAAGCAACAGCAACATGAACAAGTGAGTATTGGATAGTTGTAGCAACAACAAAAAGCATTTTAGCAACTAATACAAAAGTAAGTAACTACAAATAGTGTTCTACAGGCTATACAAATAGACCAGGTAAAGCAGGCCGGCAGGCAGAGGGAGGGCAGCTAACTGT